>NC_064763.1:38391036-38692286 GCF_011397635.1 Epinephelus fuscoguttatus | reverse complement strand
CAACTGATGGTCCCAACCCCATTGATAAAGCAAGAAATTCCACTAATTAACCCTGATAAGGCACACCTGTGAAGTGGAAACCATTTCAGGTGACTACCTCTTGAAGCTCATGGAGAGAATGCCAAGAGTGTGCAAAGCAGTAATCAGAGCAAAGGGTGGCTATTTTGAAGAAACTAGAATATAAAACATGTTTTCAGTTATTTCACCTTTTTTTGTTAAGTACATAACTCCACGTGTGTTCATTCATAGTTTTGATGCCTTCAGTGAGAATCTACAATGTAAATAGTCATGAAAATAAAGAAAACGCATTGAATGAGAAGGTGTGTCCAAACTTTTGGCCTGTACTGTATATAGACATACATATATATGTATGAGCTACCATTTCCTCTTTTTACAAAACAGTAGGTGGCAGGGTTTCTGTGAAGTGTTAAAAGTTTAGTTGATTCAAAACACACATTAAACACACATTAAACATGGCTTAATAGAGACAATTCCAAACACAAGTTCATAAATTGGCTTCATTGTAACTCGCAGCATTCACAGACAAAGCACTTGTCTTTATCTGGACACATTTTCCCCACAATTTCAACATGCTAACGTTTTTAGCACAAGTCTATGGCATTTTACATTGTATAAATTAGCCTAGCAGCTAGCAAAATTTTCATCTTCTCATATGAAACAAGGGACAACAGCAACATTTAACAAAGGTAACGGCACATAATTTGGCTCCATTACAACTCACAAGATTCACTGACAAAACAACTGTCTTATACTAAACAGGCTTTTCAAACAAATATAACATGCCAACATAATTAGCACAAGTCTATGGCATTTTACATTGTATAAATTAGCCTAGCAATGAGCGGAGATTCCCTCTGCTCATATGAAGCCAGGATAAATCCCGAAGTATAAATCCCTGAAGGATAAATCACACACAAGACTTAAAATGCTATTTTTGTGGAGGCTTAAGTATCTACTCAATTTATTGTTTCTTATCTGTGAAATTAAACTAAACAAAAGTTGTTTCCACTGATAGAAATGGTTTCAGCTTACAAAAATAAACAGGAGCTCTGCATCACTGCAACCTGTAGTTAAATTTCTGGGGAGGTGCATGTCAGGCTATGGCGTAGGCTCTACATCAACGCAGAGCCTACGCCATAGCTACAGCATCGATTCAATGCAGAAGTGTAAATTTCGCCTTAGGGGGTGATCACACAGAAATGAGACGCTAGAAACATGGACGCTTCAAAGACGCTTGAAACGCTGAAAGCACTTATTCAATGCGCGCTAAACAAAAAAACAGCAAGGAGCACCTGTGGAGCGGGGGTGCGTGCGCAACACACACACTCACACCTTCTGTCATCTCCCTATGTCTCCACTTGAATCTAGTGTTTCCCTCAAAGACAGTAGAGACAGTACTAGCTTACATGAAACTATCACGAGCTATCAAATCCAACTTTGTTTATATATTATTTTGTGAACTACAAAATAAGGTCACCATCCCTCTCACATATCCCACTGTCTGCAAGTTAACTAGCTGCTACGTGTCGTCAATTACATTGTACTCACCAGACAAATTTGTTGCGCTGCTCACACAGCTCCATGCATGTTGCCTCCTGTGTTTGTTCGAGTACTGAGGTGCGTGTGTTGTATAATTCTTAAAAATCAAATATTGTCAGGATAAATTTCTCGTTTTCGGATTGCATTGTGTTGTCTGTCGCTCGTAACTGCTGTAAACTGCAGTAACTGACCAAACTGCCGTAACTGCCACAACAAAACAGGAAGGAGGATTTGATTGGCTGCCTGGGCCAATGACGACAGTGACCAATAGTGCTACTGGCGTCTGACGCTCAAAAAGTTAAATATTTTAACTTTTCAGCATCTACGCGCGTCTAAAAAGAAGCTTCTACAAAAACGCCCGTCTAAAAAGACGCTTGAACGCCAGTCAGACACGCCGTATCATAGGAAAACAATTGTTTTACTGGCATCACGCTTCTAGCGTTCCATCTCTGTGTGATCGCCCCCTTAGAGTATATGCATGTAGGAATGAAGTGTTATTCTTGGAGGAGCATTACTATCATTATGTAAATATTGGTTCTTAACTTGTTGATATGAGATCCATTTACAACATTACATAGACGGTGAGTTTTGCAGAAAGTGTGTTGACATTTCTTAGAATTGCAAATTAAGTCATCAGCTCCCACAAATGCGTATATGACACTTTTAATGATGCAGACAGAAGACGACAATGGACACCTTTCAGCCATAGGCTTTCCTTAGGAAGTGCTGACAACTTCATTTACTATTTTGTGATTCTGGGGTTGCCAGTTCTTCAGATTGAATCATGTAATCACTTTCTTTCCATGATGCCTGCGATAGATAAAAGTCTAGTTATCTAGGTGTCATACTCTTTCAGTTTGCTGCCGAGGTCCTTATTCTCAGCGTCAATCATATAACTGTCCGCCTCACAGTCAAGTCCATGCTCCAACCACTTCTGATCGTAGTAGCTGTAGCTGGTAGTTTGTAGACTGTAGACTCCCCAACACTGCATATTGCCAAACAAGACCTTTAGACACATACTTGATATCTAGCTTCTCTTGTTTGTGGTCGCACCTGAGACACATCCATTATTTCAATCAGATCAATGAATTGCACTCTACACACACACACACACACACACACACACACACACAACCTATAACCCAAAGTGTGAAAAATGTGTACAGTGATCTCAACCAAACACAGACATACACATCCAGACTGTTAAACACACACACCTCAATACCCTACATCCCTACATGCATACTGTATTGTGTCGACACTACCCACCCACACAGACACTCACTCATGCACACTGACGATTATCTTGCATAAATAATAGACCAGAGCTGAACGTAAACACAGCCTGCCAGTTTTGCTAAACTTGAAAAGGAGCTGCGAGCGAAGGGAGAAGTGACTAAATAATAAATGAGAAAAAGATTCTTTTTTTCAGCTCAAGTTACATGGATGCTTCACAACTCAGAGAGTATGTATCCAGAACTATGACATTAGGGGTTGAAAAAGACACTCTGGTGAACATCGTGGGAGAAAATATCATATTGTGAAGCACTGTGTAACAAACCCACAGAGACCTCTTGGAATAAATGTGATTTAATGTAATCACAGTTTGCATAATGTCGTAATGGCTACTCTTCATCAATGACATTTAAGAGCTAAACCTCTTAAGTGTGGAATATTTCTTTCAGTCATTTCTTGTTATCAAATACCATCAAATCTTAATGAACTCTTGACTGAAAACTCGCGTTACCCTGGAAACTTATAATTTCAGGATTTGGGACCTATAGCTGGTGACTGTATAGAACCAGTATTGCATGGCAGTGTCTATGACATCACTCACTGGTTAATAAATTGACTTTTTTAAGTTGATAGAGTTGGTATGTATCGTATCATTCATCCATCCATCCATCCATCCATCCATCCATCCATTTTCGTAAGCCCCATAAGAAAATGTTGGCATTGCATGTTTCCACCAATCACAGATATGTTAGATTTTTACATTTCATATGTGTCATATTAATGTGTCAGAAGTGACGTACTGGTTACATATATGCATCTTATCTTACTATATAATGACAAAAACTCTGTCTGTGTGTGTCTGTTCCACATTTTTCTCCTCACTGACTTGGTCAATCCATGTGAAATTTGGCACAGTGGTAGAGGGTCATGGGAGGATGTGAATGAAGCAATATTACATCAACTGGCCAAAGGGGGGCGCTACAGCAACCGATTGAAATTGCAAACTTTGAATGGGCATATCTCATGCCCTGTATGTCGTAGAGACATGAAACTTTGCACAGAGATGCCTCTCCTCATGAGGAACACATTTGCCTCAAGAACCCATAACTTCCGGTTGTATAAATTTTCTGCTATTTTGAATTTTTTGAAAAACACTTCAAATGGATCTCTTCCTAGGAAGTTTGAGCGATCTGCATGAAACTGGGTGAACATAATCTAGGGACCAATATCTAAAGTTCCCTCTTGGCAAAAGTTGGAAAACTTACTAAAACTGAGCTTCTATAAGGCAATGAATATTGCGGAGGGCGTGGCTCATCACATAAAGGTGTATAACATCTCAAGGGTTTCACCCATCACCACACAACTTTGTAGGCATATGACCACACATAATCTGAGGGGACCCCTCCATTATTGACCCCATCAAACAAAATGGGGGCGCTAGAGAGCTCATTTCTTATCTAGGCCTAACCGCCATATGGATTTTTACTAAACTTGGTAGATATGTAGAACAGGACGCCTCAAGGTGACTGGAGAAATTTAACTCTAATTGGCAACTGGGTGGCGCTATAACAACAGAAAAATGCTTCAAAATGGCTAAAATGCGACCAATCGCTGTGGCTCCCCCTGTGGACCAATGTTTGGGGTTTTTTCTAATTTGTGGTATGACTAAGTCATGGTATGGTATGCTGTACATAATCACAGAAACTGTCAGTGTGTCATTCTGTCTGTCCCACGTTTTTCTACTCACTGACGTGGTCAATCTATGTGAAACTGCACATAGGCATTGAGGATTGGCATAGGTAGAAGGTGACAAAGCTACCAGTGGGTGTGGACTAGTATACAGTATGAGCTGATTTTGTCATCAGGAGAGGATGGTGGATAGAGTTAGATTAGGCAAGATGGCTGCCAAGCTGCAGACCACTGTTTTAGACCAACAAACAGCAACAATCTGCAACATAAGAACATATAATGTTACATATCCATGGTGTGCAAAAATGTACAGTGACAACATTTATATTGGTGGCTGGGTTGGTGTCAAGGTAAATGCATCTCCACCAGAAATCCAACGCTAAGTATCAAACACTCACTCCCTGTGGGCTTCAAAAGTAGCTTTGTGTACTTAAATCACCCTGCAGCAAAGTCCATTCATCCTCTGTCTGATACATGTGAGTTCTCATACAGTAAAAGCCACACTGTAAAGGGAAGTGGTTTGGTCAAACAAACAAACAAACAAAAAAATACTATTTAAAATTAGTTTAAGATCCAAAGGTTGCTGTTTTGCTTTCCCGAGTAAAGAAGAGGATAAAGAAGAAAGTAACATTTGTACATGATGGTAAGAAAGCCTTGCAGCCGTAGATTATGAAACCCGAAGACTGCAACACAATTAGGCCTCAGGGATAATGATGCATCATTGTGCTCCCTGCTCTGCATTTAAATACAGGCTGCTGTGGCAATATTGATGCTCTGTGTGTGTGTGTGTGTGTGTGTGTGTCTGCCTCCAGGCAAGGCCATGTAAAGAAGCAGAGATCAGAAAGGTCACAGAAGTCACATGTGAGTGTGGGTGGGATCTAGCTGGAGTTATTTGTCTGTTGTGTGTGTATACACAATAGTGATATAAAAATAATCAACAGTATCATAATTATACAAATACCCTGCAGCTAGTTAGCATCGAGTACTCTTTGTAAAAAGAAATAAAATCGCTGAGCTGAGACAATGTTTCCCCATATATGACCACCTAATATCATGACCTGTCTGTGACCACGACAAATGAGCAAACTCAATGTGGCGATTACCTCAGATGGTGACGTGGTTAAAAACTCAAGTAGGCATGGTGATGATGTTGACGTTTCTGTCATGCAGCTTTCACAAAACCAGAAGAAAACAGACACGATCAAAGGTGAAGAAGAAGGGTCATTTACACAAAGATGGCAACAAAAATGTCAAACTGGAAAGAAGACAAGATTAAGGAACCTCTACTGGCAAAAATTGAAGATGAACCATCAGACAAATTCAAGAAACAGCAATAGACATTGTTGTTTATGACCAAATTATGGAAGCTACGGAACTGGTGGTTTGTTCGTCTCATCTCTTGCCACCTGAACGCTCTACCCAGGTGGCACACTTGGCCTAAAGCAAACAGTTTTTCCAATAGGTGAGAATGCTTCTGACGCACACAATCCACTGTTGTGTCCCACATGTGAAAAAGGGAAACTCCAGACAATGTCCAGACATGATTCTTCAGACATTGTCCGGATTTCATTAGAGAAAACGAGTACAAACTCATCCCTGGCTTCTTGTGTTAGAAAGTCCTGTTTTACCTCATGAGATTTCAGGGTCTGGCACATGAAGGTCACCAGGTGACCTGTTGCAGACAGAGATGTATGCAGGATTGCTCCTCATGGCTTCTCCTCTGTCACTGCTTTTCTGGCTCATTACATCAACCCAGCTCTCCACCCACACATCATCACAGCTCACAGGCTGTCTGACAGAAGGACAACCGTGAAAGTCCCGATGTAAGAGCATGGAGCAAAAAGGGGATGGAGGGTTCATACAGGCGTGTGTGACAGAATGACAGCGTCTCACCTTCTCAGCTAAACTCACATGGAAATCAAATTCAGAGAAGTATGGTATGCGATTTGGAATCAATCCCAAAAGGTGAAGTAAAGAATGTGGACTCTCCCACTTAATTAGTTAAAAGCTCAGCCTGGTCTTGTTTGTATGCAATAATACAACTTACTCTCATGACCTTAATAGTAACTCTGACAGCTATCAGTTACAGCCACATTTAGTTTTTTGAAGCTAAGATAAAGTTTCATTAGTTTTGTCCATGGGAAGGTTAAGGTAGATTAGGAAGGTTTTGGCCAAGGTTTCACTTGTGTTGAAACCACTGTGCAAATAACTCATGTGTGATTAGTATCTTTCACATTGTTCTCTGTGTGTGAAAAATGTCACTGTCTCCTGGGATTTACATTTACATCCCAATAATCCATCCATCCATTTTAATCCACTTTCCGGGGCCAGGTCGCGGGGGCAGCAGGCCAAGCAAAGCACCCCAGATGTCCCTCTCCCCAACAAGTATTTCCAGCTCCTCCTGGGAGACCCCGAGGGATTCCCAGGCTAGATGAGATATACAGTATTATCCTCCAGTGTAATCCGGGTCTGCCCCGGGACCTCCTACCAGTGGGACGTGCCCAGCAGAAGGCACCCAGGAGGCATCCTGATGCCCAAACCACCTCAACTTTGACGCAAAGGAGCAGCAGCTCTACTCTGAGCTCTCTCCGGATGTCTGAGCTCCTTACCCTATCTCTAAGGGTGAGCCCAGCGGGTTCATGGGGGAAATTCATTTCGGCTGCTTGTATCCGCGATCTCATCTTTTAGATTATTATCCACAGCTCTTGACCATAGGTGAGGGTTGGGACATAGCTGGACCAGTAAATCAAAAGCTTTGCCTTCTGTCTCAACTCCCTCTTCACCACAACAGACAGGCACAGCGCCTGCATCACTGCATCATCCCAATCCCAATCCCAATAATCCCAATCCCAATCCCAATCCCAATAATCCCAATAATCTGTTAATGTATCTGTTTATGTTCTTTTTTAAAAAACTATGTTCAGTGTGAACGTTTCACATCTTGGCAGATACAGTCTTTAAAACAACAGTACTTCAAGACTGGATTCCCATCATATACAAAATTGCGATGACAGTTTCTAGTTTTGCTTACTTCATTTTTTAAAAAAGTTCCTGGTTGAGTCCAAACATTATATATTTCATATGTCTCCTTTAAATAACAGATCTTTTTGTGGTGCATGATGAGATGCTTTGTCTTTTCTAGTGCAAGAGGCAGCCTGTCATTGTATTTTACCTGCACCATCAACCTACCTCTTTTTACAAGTTCTGATTGAGTGGATGGGGAATTGAAACTTGTCCCACTCTCAACATCTATTACTTTTATTAAACTTTGATGAATTGACTTTTAACTTTTAATTGAAAAAAAAAAGAATGAATAGAGAAATTTGACACACACACACACACACACACACACACACACACACACACTACCTATCTAAATTATGATTACTACACACCAAGTTTTAAATTTAAAAACCTGCATCAAAGGCTCGGCTCAGCAGTGGCTGCAAAACTAGAATAATCAGTCATAAAGCATCTGGAATGAGCATTTAATTAATTAAATTGTCAGCTCAACATTAAGTTGTTGCTGATTGATGCACTCAGTCACTCCCTTTTAAAGCTGCTGCAGTTTACAAAAGTGGCACAAAGCTGACGACTCACAATGCAGAATTTTTAATAAAGCCGTTTACTGGCACCAGAGTTGCAGGTTTTGTTTTATGTGACAGTAATGGATGAGGGGACACACAGTAGCTGTGGGCAAATGCACCAGCAACTATGAACATGATGAAAACCATGTCGGGTCCAGGCAGAGGTTTAGGGCAGGTTTGAGAATGTTGCAGTGAATGAAACCAAACAAAGCAGAAAAAAATACCTTGTTGACAAGAGAGGTCACATGAGGTGAGAAAAGGTCATGTAGTCTGACTGACACCTCAGGTGTGTAAAAAAAAACAGCTGAATCAAAGAGTTATGTGCAAAATGACATGTCAGTTTGCAGAAGCATGAAATGTTGAAGTGGCTTAACTGCAGCAATGACTCATGCAGGGTTACACCCATTCACAAGAAAAGGGAAAAAGAAGAAAGTGGTGATATTGTGCATGCAAACAATTGGCACATTACATTGTACCTTTCATTTGTATCATATCACCATTTCTAACGTGATGAAGAGGGGATGGTGGATGGCTTGAGACCTGAAGATAAAATGTTTAGAGAGTACTGCTGTGTAACCCAGGGGCTTTTGTGCATGAATATAACCACACATTAATCACAGTGTTTTTCAAACAAAGACATGCAAAATGTCAACTTATCAACTATATAAGCATACAAATTTTACAAAGCTGTTGTTTTCAGTGTTACAAGTCCTACACTGTCCACCCATCATGAATACACTCACCTTAAAGCTGAAAGTCAGCACTTTAATATCACTTTCTATGAAGACCACATCTATAATGCATTATGTGGGCATTTATAGTAAATTACAATGCATTTATAATGCTCTATAACTACATTCATAAACACAAATAATGCTTCCTGGTGCACTATAAGAGTCATATAACATTATAGATGTGACTTAGGATGAATTATGAGTGTCAAGTGTCTTATGGATGCTCTTAAGTTATAGACTAGAGGTTGACTGTTGAAGCTTATGATACACTATGAATACCTATATGGGGTCTGCCCATTGGTCCGACATCCCATTGTTCCGACCATATTAAACCCATTGTTCCGAAGTCCTGTTGCTCCAAAATCATCATGATGCCCTGTGGTTAAGGTCTGGTTAGGTTTAGGCACAAAAACCACTTGGTTAGGGTCAGGAAAAGATCATGGTGTGGGTTAAAATGAAAAAGAAAGTGACAAACACATAAGCTGTGAGCCTGCTTCGCCTCAAGCCTTTCCCAGCTGACTCACAGCCGGTCGCGGCGCAGAAGACAGAAATACGCCCACCGGGAGCCGTTCAGCACTGTGGAGAGCTCCCCACACAACCTGGACCCCAGAGTTAATAACAGGAGGTTATGGTGTTTCACTCTCTCCTCTCTATGACACTTGTATCTCGACCAGTAGCCTACTTTTGTTGCATTGCTGATCCTCTATGGTACACAAATACAGTATAACCTGATATAATCACATATCGGAATAATGGGACGTCAGACTAATGAGAGGTCGGAACAATGAGAGATCGGAACAATGCTACGGCACCACCTATACTCACTTATACACACTTCAACAATCAGCTGTAGTAAGGACTCATAAGCCATGTTTCCATCAGCCTGTTTAGATGCGCATCCAGAAGTATCGCATTGGAAAATTATGATGGAAACACCAAAGTTCGAATTAAAATCCCGATCCGCACAAACTAAAATACGCTCGCTTTAGCCAGGTTTTGGTTGATTCGAAAAAATGTTGATTTGAAAATGGGGGATGGAAACAGTTATGTTTGAATTAAGTCTGATTAAGTCTGACATAGAGCACCTCTCTCCATGGTGATATCCACACTCCGGGTCGGGAAGGCGGTAATGCATTTACAAGCTGGTTGCCAAACACCAGAAAACGTAGAAGAAGAAGAATGCGAGACTTGTTTTGTTTCCGGTTCTGCAGAAAACTTGCAGGAGTTCGTAGATTTCACCAAAGTCCGTACATTTAATGCAAACACGCAGGATTCGTATTTCTTTTAATGCGAATTTTCCAGTGATTTGAATCACTTTTGGATGGAAACATAGCTAGTGACTGCATGCAGTGTCATAAGTTATCATTGTATGTGTTAAGTAAGCACTTATTGATGCATCTATAATAATACATGCTTCATCATAAAGTTTCATTGCTGGTGTTAAGTAAAGTGTGTTGCATTATCATGTATTTAAAAGAGTCTACGAGGCATCATAAGTGATTAATGTCTACCATACACTAGAATACTTTGAAAACACTTTGAAATGACTAAAGTCTGACACCCTCTCACATCTAAAGAAAATGTGCCATGAGCCAGAAAGGTTTTAGTCACAGAATAAGATTTTACAGACTGGGGATCTTGCAGAGTCACTATTTGCAAGATTGTTAGCTTCAAAATGGACAACATGTTCACCAAAATTGTTGCAGCCCTCGAAAGCTGCAGGGAGTATGCTATATGCTATAGCTAGCTTGCTACCTAGCCACCGTCCCCATCCGAAACAAGCTCAATATTGTAAGATAACGATAGCTACTTTAATGTTTGCTATTAGCCTACAAGGAAACTGTATGTCAACTGAAGTTCTTTAGCTTCACTCATAAAAGTGGTTACATGATGTGAATTCTTAAGCTAGTAGCCTAATCTTCAGTTAAAACATATGGTTAGCTTGTAGGTTAATAGCAAACATTCCAGTAGCCAGTGTTAGCTTGCAAATAGCCTCTACTGTGGTTAGCTTGCTAGCTATAGCCTAGCATATTTGCAGGGGATTTTGACGGCTGCAGCAAATATTATCCACTTTTTTCCTTCTTCACTCTATCACTCCGCTTGCTCCTCCTTTTCCACAGCCCAAGATATGACACAGTCGCTTCAGTGGCATTAAGCAGTTGGCATGTTCTGAGCCATCTGTTTTAAATAATATTGTTAATTATATTGAACTTCAATCAATAATAACACTTGATGTGTATTTTAGGCACAATTTATACATAGAATATTAAGTAATTGATTCCCACCCATTATTGTCTTCAGCTCATGATTCACACATTCAACTTGAATTAACATGAAATAATTCAGTATGATTTGCAGGTTTTTTGTGCTTACTCTATCAATAGGCTAGTAATACAATCAGTTGCACAGATTTTCTGTATTACATGGGATTTCAGCATTACAGTATGTTTTAATATGTTTTACTTCTTCTCTCATTAATTTCTACAAAATGTTGACAATACACCAACAGTAGATTAATTATATGTCAAATCTATCTTAGCTATTGTGATATAATAGTGAATCTCACATTCAATTTTTAAAAAACAATAATATGATTAAAAGTCATAAAATTATGTTTTTATACATGACAAGTGGTATCTGGTTTTAAGCTAGCACATGGAGTTAAGGCACAAAATGGTGGAAAATGTCAACTCTGTTAATCATTCAAAGAGTTGAACAATAACAGAGTTACTGACTAACAGAGTCAAATGTTCCCAATCACTTCTGAGCATTTTGCTTTAGTTTATACATTTATTATGGATTCTGGGTAATTTTATTGTAAAGGTTAGATTTGTGGCTTTCCAGGTCAAGAAAATGGAATAATTTTTGTTCTAGGTAGATGAAGATGAAGCTGTCAGCAGCAGAAATTTGACTAATTTTTCGAGGGAGTGAGGGTGCTGGTGTGGTGAAGCATGGGGTCCAAACCTCCTGAAGGGGCAGCAATAACCACCATGGGCTCTCTAGCCTAACTTGAATAGATTGGTTAGTATGTTTGCCTATGATCTGGGGAAGTTAAGTTCAACTCCTGGCTGTCCCTGAACTTACCACAATATGATCATCAGTCTAGAAATATTGAGAAAGCTATTTTATCCAGCTCAGTGTTGTTATTGTTCAAGTTCGTGAAATATTGAATGCAATTCAGATGTATTTGTTAGGATTAAAAATGTGTTTTTACTTTTAAAAATTGATGAATTTATATGATCCCATCAGACAAAAACATTTTGAAAGCAATTATCAGTAATGCAGGAGATTAATGTTCAAGTTCAAGAGACAGAGGTCATGAGAGATCAGCAATTCAGATGTATTAGTTAGGATTAAATGTTTTTACATTTAAAATGGTTTTAAACGTTTCAGCCAGGCAGGCAAATGTTACTATTTTTGGTATTTTTAGTATGGGTTGTCAACTCTGTTATTCATGTCAACTCTGTTACATCAATGTCAACTCTCTTTGTTTAAGGTTTTGTTTCAAAAACTGATCATTAAATATGTTGTACTGTTAACAAGTTGATCAGAAGCTGTGTTATAACTAACATTTTCACTATATGAAATTTCAAAGCATTTCATTTATTTTTAAAGCTGTATTTGGAGAAAATGCAAACCATCTTGGCTACTTTTCAGTTAAATGTGTTAATGTTTTTACTCCAGAAAAAAGAGTCTTTATCTTACAAGACTTTAAGTTGAATGAATGGATGTAAAGACAACAGTTCTTCTAGGGAAGACATGGCTTTAAATTGTATTACATTTGAGTGCTATATTTATTTGACCCAACTTGTCCGCAACAGAATTGACCAATTTTTCTGTTGGTACACTGATTTTCAGATTAAATAGTTTAAATCTTACAAGTTTAAGGTTAGCAAATACTGGAAATGTAACATTTAAAGTATGCTCTATGAGAATGAAAAAAGTTTAATGGAAAAATTCATTCTTAATTTTTGTTTTCTGTCTAAACTTGAAATGTACCCGCAATTCTGAAGTGGGCCGTGTATAGTTGAGTAGAGGTATTCATAATGCAATATACTGTAAGCCCCATCAGTCAACCTTTTATAATCGGCATCCATAAGATACTAGACACTTATAATTCATTTTAAGTCACATCTATAATGTTGTATGACTGTTAAAATAGTGCATCAGGAAGCATAAGTGTTTATGTGTGTAGTCACTAGCTATGTTTCCATCCAAAAGTGATTTGAATCATTGGGAAATGTGCATTAAAAGAAATACGAATCCTGTGTGTTTCCATTAAATGTACGGACTTTGGTGAAAACTACAAACTCGCGCGAGTTTTCCGCAGAACTGGAAACAAAACAAGTTTCGCATTCTTCTTCTACGTTTTCTGGCGGTTGGCAACCAGCTTGTAAATGCATTACCGCCTTCCCGACCCGGAGTGTGGATATCACCATGGAGAGAGGTGCGCTACGTCAGACTTAATTCGAATATAACTGTTTCCATCCCCCGTTTTGCGAATCAACATTTTTTCAAATCGACCAAAACCCGGCTAAAGTGAGCGTATTTTAGTTTGTGCGAATCAGGGGATTTTGATTTGAATTTTGGCGTTTCCATCATATTTTTCCGATGCCATACTTCTAGATGTGCATCTAAACAGGCTGATGGAAACATGGCTATAGACTACATTATACACTATAATTCACTATGAATGTCCTTATAATGCATTATAGATGTGCTCTTCATAGAAATCGTTACCATTTCATTTTAGAGAGTACAGTGGAAAACCAAACAAACAAAAATGTGTCTCTGTCATTTTTAGACAGTACACAATAGTCTGGCAGTTGTGCATCAGTTTTGTAAATGTGTCTCAGTTTGGTGTATATCAACTTTGATGTGAACAAAGACACTCCTCAAGCTCCTTTTTGTTCAATCAGTGATCTCTTTTTGTAAACCCTCAGAGTGTCTGCAGGGTTGCATTCAAACCAACCGCCACACAGGTGATTTCACTAATTAGTCCTCCGTTCATGATTAAAGGTGTGCTTATCAGTGAGATCACTAGCTGAAGACTTTTCCCATGCCAGCTCCTGCTCAGTGGTTCACAGTAGGCATGCAGCTGGTTGTACTGGTAACACACATTCTTCTTCACTTGTAAATTGCTCCACACTCAATCAAACCAACATGCTTCATCTGATAGTGCTATTACGTTATCTTGGCAGGCTTAAGAACAATTTGAATCCCTTCTGTTTGATTGTTTGTTTGTTTGTCTTAGTAAACACAGATACAGTCAGTGCTTGATATTAAACTTATGCTAACTGGACAGATTAGCAAATTTACATTTTTATCTTAATCTGTTTCTGTGATTCAGACTGAGACCTTACTTGTTCCTAGTTATTTGGTGTCACTTTTAAAACCTCCGGGGTGTCTTTGTGCTATGCATGCAATATTTTATATGTGTAATGGATAAATAATGTATAGAGGGGCACCTTGTCATGTCCCCTGTGAACCATACATGCATACATGTATAAATAGTCTTTGACAATGTAGGCCATTGCCTCCATAAGCTAACTGTCCACTATATGCTGCAGTGTCTAGTTTCTGGCTGTTTATTCTTAGTGGGTTCAGAACAAGTGACACTTTTGCACTACACAGTCACTTTATTCAGCATTATCTAAAATATCACTTAACTTTTAGCAACATAAAAATAAATATTCAGACAAGGATAGCGGCTTTATGTCTTTATATTTTCATCATATTTGTAGAAAAGCAGGGCTTTCAAAACTTGCATGATCTTATTAAAACTTGTAATGTATTCAATTTTCTCAATATGCAACGTGCAATCCATCATTAAAACAATGGGCCCTATAAAAAGTGCAGTCATTCATTGTGCTGTAGGAATAACGTTGCCGTGGAAATCTGATTGTCTCATCAGAATTCTTGGTGAATACCCAATCTGAAAAGAAGGGCCACATTAATCAAGTAGCAGAACCCAAATGAGATGTAAGGAGCCCTCCGCCCTCATTCCCTCTCATCTCTCCACACAAGTCCTCCTCATTCAGACTCCCTTTCAGCATGAATCTCAATACGAGTGTGACATTTGTTAACCCGAAAATTCCACCTGACCAGTTCAACTGAGCACACAAAAATTGTTTCATCCATTTATAAAATGTCAGATTCATAATTAAGGTAGCATCAGAGCTGGCGGGGGAGCTCACTTGTTCATTTCTCCAGCACTCCGCTCCCTTACTGTAGCTCTTCCTTGGAGATCTCTAGATCCTGCTGGTTCTGCAGGGAAATAAAAACTCTCCACTGTGTTTCAAGGTTTCCTCACAGTTAGCCTGATACCCTCTAAGGCCCAATTCATAGTTTCCACTTCTCCCATGTCTGCAAGAGCCTACACAAACTCATATATGGACTGTAAACATAACAAGCATCCCAACTGCGCATGCTACAAATACATACCATAATCTCTTGTTCCACATGCCAGTCAACTCAATGACACTGCGGTCCAGCCAGCAGCTGCTGCCGCACCATAGTGAAGGTATGTTTTACAGCCAAACAGTGTTTTCTTGGATTCAGTTACACCTGATGAGGGCAGTAGGAGGATGGGAAGATCACTTCCGAGCCCTCCAGTTTTTACTGCAGGGGGCTGATACGAACCCTCAGTTGTACTGTGAATGGAACCATGTGCGTGCCAGCTTGTCCGCACTTATCCATGGATAGTCAGTGCAGAACGTATGTCAACGTCTTAAGGACAGAGCTTTGATTCTCAGCCTAAAGCTAATCTGACCCCAACCACAACTGGTTGTAGTTTGTCTTAATTTCAACAGTGATATTGTTGGGATTAATTTCATTTTACATTTTCTTACCTCTATATCAGCTCATGTCCAATATTTGGGTCCACAGAAGACTTCCTTAGTCGGTTTGTGTGACTGGAGAGGCTCTTGCAACAGTACAGTTCACACAAACAGGACAGGTTGAATCCCTTGCAACTGCACGAGTCAACCTGAGCCAATATGCAACTGAGTCATTCAGACCACTGCAACTTTTCTCAGCAATGTCCTGAAACCGTTTCGTTGCGTCTGGAATCTTTGGTATGAACTGGCTTTTAGAAAAACACTCCCATGGGTCATATTAGAGGATTCAACGAACCAATGGCGTATGTGGTCAAATTAGTTTAGTATTATAGTGAAAAGAACTGTGGTGAAATTTTCAGAGTGATGTGAGGTGCAAGGAAGCAAGCAGATGGACAAAGAGCCGAGCGAACAATCATCCTTTTGGATTTGTTGAGTGTGAACATAGACGGAGTTGTCAGGAAGATTGTCATCTGACAATAGCTGCCTCAGTCCTGGTTTGTCATCTGTATCACTCTGTGTCTTTCCCTGTCTCAGAAACACACACACACACACACACACACACACACACACACACACACACTGCCACTCACTCACTGTCTGGCTCTGTGTGTGTAAATCTGTGAGTCCATCTGTCCAGTAGCATGGAGAAGAGGAAGAATTGTTGGTATCAGATTAGCAGTAATAATACATAGATGGCAAAGGCAGCATCATAGGCTTACAGAGGTTACATACTACATCACTCTCACACAGAAATGTATAGTTGCATTGTTTAGTTCTATATGATTTGTAATGCAATGCCAACAATTTCATGCATTATTTTTTTCAGCTGACATCTAAAGTTTACCCAGCCACAACATGTTAGGAGGCTAGCTCTCTAAAATGTAAAGCGTTATGCACGTATTGGCTCACGATAAATATTGTAACTTGGAGTAGGCGTATTCTAGAGACGTCTTAATTTACTTACTAGAAGGTCACAATAAGGTTTCACAAATAATTAATGAAAACAGCTTTTTTAAAGGGATAGTGCACCCAAAAATGAAAATTCAGCCATTATCTACTCACCCATATGCTGAGGGAGGCTCTGGTGAAGTCCTCACAACGAAGATCTGAGGGGGGAAGTGGGTAGCAGCACAACTGCACACCTAATGGCTGATGGCAACCCAGATTAAAACATCCAAGAACACAGAACTGAAACCACAAAATATCTCCATACTGCTCGTCTGTAGTGATCCAAGTGTCCTGAAGCCCCGACATAAAAAGTTGTTTGGAAAAACGTCATTTGAACTCTGTTTTTAGCCTCATTGTAGCCTGTAGCTCTGACTGCCTCTCTGTGTACACTGCGCTGACGTGTGTGCTCTCAACTCTCAAGAGCATGGTTAACACAACCCTACTTGACGACACCATAAAGTCCTGCATAATAACGTTAATAAAAACTTTAATGCCGTGAAATAAAAGAGAACCATTTCTTTACCTTTTTTAAAAAAAGCTCACCACGGCTTTGATTTTCTGTCTAAATTCTGATAATTAGAGTAACCATGTATAAAAGCAAAAGGACAGTAAGAGCTCCAGCAAAAAAAGGAATAGAGCTGCATACTGATACAAAGAAGGTCCCCCCCAAGCAAAATCCGGCTGCACAGAGATCACCAGTGGCATGTAGCTGTTCTGTCACTGGGCTGCTCCATGTTGTGACTGGATCAATGTGAAGCACAAAGAGAAAACAGCATGGTCAGCAAACTTTCTCTCAATGGGTTTTTCTTCCCCAGGCGGCTGCAAAACTCTGATGGATATCCTGGTGACTCAGAGCATCGCAGCGGGAAGCTGAGGCTGAGAGAGAGATGGAGTCTCGCTGATGGCGGTGTTGAACTGTGCAGAGCGTTGAGACCAACCAGTGTCATACATTTATTTATGTAGCTTATTTATTTCGGCTATTTTTGGCACAATCATAATCTCTTAAAATGTGTTTGTGAATGCGTTTTGAACAAAGTAAGGAATTGTTGTTGATTAACATATTTGGTAATTCACAAAATATTGATATTTATCCAATTAGTAAAATATTTCTTGACAATTGCTGTGACTCAATTTGGACACTTCTGTAGTTGTACCTGCTATTTTGAGCACATAAGAGCATTCACACTGACAGGTATGGCAAAATGCAGACCATGAATATCTGGATGGTACACTCATAACAGTCAAAAAGTTGAATGTGGAACATTGGACACATCTCATCCTCAGTGGTCACCATGTTGCCTACATTGCACAAAGGGCTGGACTGCAAACACATTTCAAACTTGTGAAATGTGGGCAAACTACTGCGGTGAAAACCGGAACATTGTATTCTTAAACGTGTATTTTTCATCACCACCACTACAGAGTGCTCCAGGGATGACGTTTGACATTGTATGTAAGCTAGCTGATATGATTTTTGAAGCATAACTGCAATCACCAG
This sequence comes from Epinephelus fuscoguttatus, assembly GCF_011397635.1. Taxonomy (NCBI): domain Eukaryota; kingdom Metazoa; phylum Chordata; class Actinopteri; order Perciformes; family Serranidae; genus Epinephelus; species Epinephelus fuscoguttatus. The sequence continues at coordinate 38,674,195 of NC_064763.1, read as the reverse complement.
ATGTAAAAGGCTAACGTCAGGCTGTCATCCACCAACACCATGGTTGCAAGACTTAAAGGATAACTTCAGTATTTTTCAACCTGGGCCCTATTTCCTATGATTCATAGATATAACTCGTTCTAAAATTGGTTCAGTATTGAGGGAGACAGATGCAGCTGGGAGCCGTGAAACGAGCTAAAATGGTAATGGGGGCAAATGCATCCCGTATAAGTTTGCGCATTAAAAGTGCTTTTTCGCCACTGACCGGTTCAGACTGTCAGTGTTATCTCTGTAAATAGCCATGTAGAGCGCCGCTCCGAGTGGCGCTGGTTGTCCCGGAGTACAGCTGAGAGTTTTACTACATCGATTGAAAACAATGGTTCGTGTTTGTGCTTATCCGAATTGCAAGAACAGGATGTCGCGCAACACCCCGTACAGCTTTCACAGGCTGCCTTTGTCGGACGGCGAGATGCTGAAGTTGTGGCTAGTTGTGCTACAAATGGATGCTAACACTCCTGTCCAGACACTGCGCCTTGCAGGCCATCGGGTCTGCAGTGCTCACTTCTCCCAAGATGACTACTGCCAGCCGAAGAAGAGAAGACATCCAATCCGGAAACTCTTCTTCCTCAAGAAAACGGCTGCCCCACGAGTAGAGAGAGCTACAGACACAGTGGAGCAAAGTGATGATGTCACACAGCCCACAGGTAAGGGAAACGTGTACTATGCTATCGCTGCTTGTTCTCGTGATATTTCGGTCACGCTTTGGAAAGCAGAGCTAAATGGTAAACAAACATGGCAGCACACCGGTGAGGTAAGACAACACGTTTACATGTGGTTTTCTATATGTTCTCTGACATTTATCCTAACGATATGAGGCGGTCTTTGTGGAAAAAAAGCTTGTTTAGTGGACTAACTTTGCACTTGAAGGTTGCCCGTTCACTTACGTTTTAACAGGTCTGACGCTACTATGCGCCCCGGCTGTATCTAGGCTAACGGCTAACATGCTAACTATTATTTTTATGTCACTAGTCACTTGAAACAAATTTAGGACGATAGGAGACAGGTTGAAATAAACCGAAATTTCCTTTAAAACACTTGGGCTAAGGTGTGTAAAAATCTGGTCTTGGTTGAGTAATGAAAACAGTCAGCAGTGAGGTAAGGCATGACACAGGGCAAGTTTGGTAAGGTAAACAAGCATTTAACCGCACCATAAATCACCGATCAGTTAAGTTATTACTCAGTATTAGTTGGTGTAGCAAAAGACTTTAATCTATTAAAGGAGTAAGACTAAAAGTCACACTACTGGATGCTGAAATTTGGCAGTCCCTTTTGTTTTCATTTGACTTGCACTTTATTTCAACAGTCTGTCTGTGCATCACAGACGGATGTGTGTATGAAGGTGTATAATAGTTTCCCTTCTTAGCAGGAGTTGCACAATGTAGGCCGAATTCAGCAGAGTTCTTTAAGCTCTACTTTCAGCAGCACAATATTCAGAGTAACTTGATGGCTCCCTGGGGCTTTCTGTCCAGTCTACCTCTACTTTACTTTCCTGCTGAAAGATTATAAATATATAAAAATGCAAATGTGAGGAAACTGCCAATTTCCCTCCCTCTGGGTTTTTTCCCCTTCACTCATTTGTAGAACATATGTTTTTACAGTTTTTACTGGCATAACCAAAACTAAATACTGAGGCGTTCTGATGGAAACACTCCAGCTTTTTCTTTCTTCTTTTGTGTGTGTGTGTGTGTGTGTGTGTGTGTGACAGACAGGGGACAGCCAAGACTTCAACTTGATTAAAAACAGACATGAAAAAGCAAAAAAGCAGATAAACAAAAGTAAACTGATGGTGACAATGTCATTTTCACAACAAATAGAAAGCTGGTGATTTGCCTGAATCGACCCGTCACTAAGTCCTGCCAGTGAACGCAGACTAAAATATCATAGCTCCATCAACTATATGACTGTGCTCTCATGCAACCATTTTAGATTTCCAGGCTGTTTTGTGGCTTTCGAGCTACTAAAGGTAAAATGTTGTGTCGATGACTGACGACTGATGTCACATTACTATGCTATGCCAGCTACTGAAGGTATACTGAAGTTATACATGCTGCTTTTGCTGTTTGTGTGAATAGAGGCCCACCCTGCTTTACAAGAACACTGTTGCGCCTCAGTTTCACTGTCCTCAGTCTGATTCACCAGGTGATATGTTGGTTCACTTCTACACTGTGATTTGTAGGCTTTATCTTCTATTTTTATCTTTTTACCTGTTTTTTTTTTTTTTTTTTTTTGCTGCTGAGTCAGTTTGACATCCTGAATATATCTTTCAAACCCTTACGGCGGGTTCACGCTGGATGCAGAAGCACTGCAAAGCAAGGCACTTTTCTGTGGAGCGCTGCCAGCGTCCTTACGGGGCCCTAGTTAAGTAATGGGGCTGTTCACGCAGGATGCACCGGGGCACTGAGCTCCATGGCCCGCTCGGGATCTACAGCAATAGTTTCAGCGTCTCCTCTATTTTTTTCAATGAGCTACGAGTGAATCTGGCAAGAAAACACACTGATAATCTATTGTAAATGATATAAAGGAGATATTATGTATGATATAAATGATCTGATGATGATAAAATATGCACCCCATGCGTCACATATTTGTCTGTTTTTTTGTCTCTGAGAGCGAGAGGGACTAGCAGACACAGATACACACACACACACACACACACACGCACACACACACACAAAAGCAGAGACAGATTTCTGTGTGTGATTAGAAAAGAGCCGAGGACCGGCACGGTGAATGCACTTCTGGTGTGACTGGCCAGGAAACTGCTGACTGACTGATTGACATATCTGAGTGTCTTCATGTCCAGTGTGAACATGGCATTATTGTTGACTCTTCTGCTTCTCTCCAAAAGAGCTTTTTTTGTATTTCCAAAAATGAGATATTATTTCTTCAGAGGGGTGCTATTAGTGACTGTTAGTCACAGTGTCAGCTCCTTGTCGCTCTGATAATTTGACAGAGTTGCAGCAGCTAACAAACAGGGAGCAGAGCTTAGTGAAGGGTCAGATAAATGGCTGCTATGATGCTTTACAGAGAGGCATATCTTTTCTCTTATATGTTGTTTTAAAATGTTTAACAATTCTGAAAGTCTTTCACAACCCTGGCAGCGTGGATTGCCCTTAAATCTGACATAACAACATGGACAGGGAGATTACAGGCTAATAACGACCACTGGTGTGTGAGGCCTGAAGAGACCAGCTCCTGCTTTGAGATGCAGGTCACGCCATCAGTCTGCGTGTACAGATATATAGTGTTCATCTCGTAGAGGTGAAAGGGTAAGAGGGACGGTGGACCTAATTGGTGGTAAACTACAGAACAGCATGCCAGGACTTGTAATAAAACATGTCGGATTCAATCAGCTCAGCTGCACCACAGCTGGAGGACACCTTGTTTTGTCTTGAAAGCCTTCTATCAGATTATCGATTCAACTCCCTCCTCCGGCAGCACCCTGTGGTGCTTATTAACCCTGCGGATTTAACCACACTGAAAGAAGGGAATTTCAGACCTCCAGAGGCACAAAATGCTTTGCTGCTCTGTATATGTCAGAGCAGGGAGGATGAGGAAACAAGGGGCCCTGGAGCTGAAATATAATTTGTTTTTTCTTTTGTGTGTGAAGAGAAAAAAAAATAGGGCTGTTATTGCACATGTCCATCTTTGCATCTTTTTTGAGACTTCAAACTTATTTGAGTTAGATCCATTTTTTTCAATTATTATAAATGTTATTTAAAAAAAATGACTGAACAAATTGCATTTCAAAAATACCATGCACAGCACAAATACTGTGGTTCAACACTTAGACTGGAGGTCACGCCGAGTGTTTATAACGTGAGACTCACCATGAAGCCCTTCCCCGCAGCTCTGATCCAAAACACACTGATTTATTCTATGCCATGAGAGGCATCTTGTTGTTGCTAGGCAACACATCACAGCTGTCAGTCACTTGTGTGTCAGTGAACAACTCATAACTATCAACACACAAAACACAGTAATTACAGACAAACAGATCTAAAAAACATGGCTGAAAGTGAGCTCCACACAAATGTGGCTGTATCTGTAATTTCTGTCCGTGAGATCTGGTAGATGTGTAGTGCTGTTCATCAAAAGAGAACCTCGTTTACCATAAACTGTGGTGATAATGTTTCTTGCTGTATGAAATTCAACCTTTCAGCATGTGGAGGTTTTAAAGTCAGGTGAAAATAGGCTGAAACTGATCTGCTCAGTTAAAGGAAATGGGTACTTTCTGTGGAAATTGGTATTGCTTTTAAAGGTTATCATCAGCAATGTTTAAACATGCAAATCGTACTGACACATTAAACAAAATGGTCAGAGTATGGCCTTTTAATTCCAGAGATTTACAATGCTAACAAAGTGCAGCCCTCAAGAACAAACACAGTTTGATCCTGCATTTAACATGGTTTCACGGTGGGCTGCATCAACATGCACACCAGCGTTACACTTCATCGTCAGCTTTCTTGACTATTGATTCATGCATAGCGAGCGCAAACACATTCCCATAAGTAATGCAAAGTGAATGAGCGGAAGTATCTTCAAAGGCCTTGTGAACGTCTCTTGAGGATCTCCACCTGAGCTCACTCCAAATGAACCTGCTCATCTCCAACATCCTACACACACACTCACACGCATACACACACACGCACACACTGTATGTATATTAAGACCCAGTGGAACCTGTGTTGAGGAATATAATTTAATATTCCAGTTATAGGACAGGGCTGCTGTACCGCAGGGAAATCCATCATCTATTGCTGCAGCTACAGGCTGTGGTTGATCAAATTAAATTCCTTCTGCATTGTCTGCTTCTTTGTAGTTTTCCAATACCTCTGGAAAAAAAAAAGGAAATCCCTAGAAAACAGTTTTAACACCCGAAGTACTTTGAACAGAGTTTCACACATGTCCTTTGAGATTATTACAAGGTACCTAATAAGAAAAGAAAAACTTCAGCATTTCTGTGCGCTGAACACGAACAACAAACAGATGTTTCTTTCTGACTGGAATGTTTAATTTTCACAAGAATTGAAGGTGAAATTGTTTCTTGTTTCACTGCAGAGCAGTCAGTGATGTACGCTGGGAAATCTATTTTTGGAAGCCATTTAATCTACAATCATAAACTTTTTTTTCTAGTGGAAAACTATAAGTTTCTTCTTGTTTCCAAGACAATCCAATACAGTAAAGTTTTCTGGTTGCTGCCTCCGCTAGCAGCTGTTGGGTGACAGTTTTGGAGTGTCAGTCAAAAACTATAAAAACTGTAACTAAATGATGATCGGAGATCAAGCAGATTTTTGAGCATGTGGATGCTTGTTTCTTATGTAATTGACAAGAGGCAGAACATTTCATTTTCTTTAAAATAATTCATCACTTTATGCTGATGTTCTGTTGAAGTATATATATTTACTTCATGTGAAAATGTGCTTCACATGACTACATTTGTACTGAATTTTTATATTGTTCAAGATCTAATGTGTTCCATGTCTAATTTATGCATAAATAATGCTACTATGTAAGAAGCGTCAAAACTTATCCCAGAAAAGGAAAAGATTTAGACCATGTGCAGTTGGCAAAAGCAGGATTTGAACTCTAAACCTTTACATTAAAAGACAACCACCTTACCACTCAAGTTCTGAGCAAATCAACTTACCAATATGGATGAATATCAAAAATGCCTCAGGGAATGTCTTGCAGGTTTTGACAGGATGACTTTTGAATTAAATGACATTCTGTTTACTTGAGCTGAATATGTACCTTTTGTTTTATTTTATGCATATTGGATATTTATGTTTTCTTTCAATGGTCTTTTTATTAATTATCCATGATGAACAAAACAGTGACTGTACAAGGAAAGAAGGGGGATCTTTGCATCTAAGTAAGATAACTCGTCGGGCTAATAGGGAGGTAAAAGCCAACACATTTAGTTCTGCCCAAGACAAATCCAAGTGGGGGGCAATGCCAAAAATGGCACTCAAGGGGTTTGGCTCTATTTGTTGGCGGAGAGTGTCAGAGATTGTTCGAAATCCCAAAAACTGGCCTAAGATTTTTCACAGGAGATTGGGAATTTGAGTTTGGAAATTGACAAAGAAGCACAGGATAAGGTATGTCAGCTTTTAAATTACACGAGATGCAACAGATGGGCAAAAACAAAAGGATGCACACACCTTGTCTGCATCTACCCAGCTGCAGGCAGTTTCCTGATGACCTCTCCAACCCCACCCACCAGCTCCAAGCCCAGGAAGGCAGACAGACAGACAGACATTACAAAACTTAAAAATAATTCCCAACAATTAACTGGTTGGGGATACACTTTTGAATGAAATAAAAATAAATACAAAATTACACATTAACCTTCTTTTCTCAGGTGTGCTGGCAAAGAATTTGGGTAAATTTTCAAAAATTGTATGATGAAGGAGACTTATTCAGTCTTACTACGTCACAAGGGGCACATTAAGTCTGAAAACAGTGTGCACCATTTTGCTGCGGTTTCCAGGTGGAACAATGTGTCCTTGAAAAGATGCAAAATGGTATGCAATGGGCTTTGAGGTACATTTTCTCTTGTTTGGTGGGTGTGTCAGAGGCGTACCCAATCCACAGCACTGTCAACCGAATTCAGGGAGATCTTTACTTATTGTACACACATTTTTTGTTCTTATTTCACACTTGCTTTGGAAATGTAAACATATGTTTCCCAAACCAACAAAGCCTCTTTGAATTGAATTTAACTGAAGTGCCAGAAAACGGGGGATTGCCCCCTCTAGGTTGGGAGAGAGTAACTGCCCTAAGCAAAGGAGTTAAAGTACTGACACTAGTGAGGGTAGAATGGAGCGTGAGATGGATTTGGCGCGGTGTCTGCAGTGATGTGGGTGCTGAGCTTGACTGTGTAGTGTTTCATCTACGTCCCAACCCTCCCCCATGGTTGTGAGCTTTGGGTAGTGACAGAGAAGATACCTTTTTAGATAGGAATTGTGCAAATTTGCAGGAAAGCCCAATCAGTCTTTTTTCAGCATTGGCAGTATAAAAACAAAATCAGGGAGTGCAGCAAAATGCCGCCTACCTACTTTTGTTTATACAGAATGTGCCTTTTTCAGGGCAATGGGGGGCGTGAGCAAGTAACAAAACGTGTAGCTCAGCGTGACGTAAACAGTGACGTGGGAGGGAAGCCGCGGCTGGTCAGTCCTTCTGCTATTCTCTCATAAGTCGGCCCGTTCTTCACCGTCCCCGTCATCTGATGGTTAATGGCCTCTTTGTTTGCGAGGACAAGGAGGGCGCGCAATTCCTTGTCTCCCCAGTTGCTCATCTTTACAGTGTCTGTCAGGTTTGTGTTTCCCTCTTGCTACTAGCTGCTTGCTAATTCCTGCTATCAGCTGTTTCCTGTTTATCCACCACCAGTGGGTCGCACGTGCGGCGTCATCAACAGCTCCTCCCACAAGTCTTCAACAGTCCCTCCTGTTGCAGAAGGCCGCCTCGGCCTGTTTAAACTAAAAGGGTTCCGCCAATATGTCTACCCTACGAGGCGGAGAATTGGGCACCTCGGATCAACTCGCCAATCCAGCTCTGTGTGTCTAAATGCTCACAGCTTGCCGGCAAAACGGCCCAACATTCACAGAAAATCAGGCAGTGTAAAAGGGGATAGATTAAGATCACGCGTACAAGCAGCCAAAATGATTTTCCTCCAGAGTGTGGCCGGGATCAGTCTTAGAGATAGGGTGAGGAGCTCAGATATCAGAAGGGAGCGCAGGCCTCCTGGGCAGAGAGACCCCAGGGCAGACCCAGAACATGCTGGAGGGACGATATATCTCCTCTGACCTGGGAACACCTTGGGAAAGACCAACAGTCTCTGACAGCTTCTAAAAAGAATATGATTTTGAGCATACTGGAATACTCGAAATTTGACATTTTTAGAGCAGAACACCATTAGAGTAAAGCTGCAATTGAATAAAAGTTAAAATTATTAAATCATTTGGACTTTAAGCCAAGCCGTTTTCAAAAGAATTCTGAAAGCTTAAACTTGATTGTTAAAGCACTACGTTGAGGTCAGTGAGAATCATTTGTGCATTAGTAGTGGGTGGAATTTGCAACCCACCTGCCAATTTGCTGGTGTTTTCGGTGACTTACATTTTTATATACATACACTTTTGGTGGAGAAAAATAAGAAGAAGAAAGAATAAGAAAACAAAAACAATAGAACGCCAGCAGTGAGAGATGCTGTTTGGACTTCTAATGAAACCACCATAGCAGCTGTTTACCTGAGCTTTAACAGGATCACAGTTGAGCCTACAGAACTAAGCAGACGACTTAGTAAATAAGCTTTACTGTATCATCACAATCACACTGTATTTCAGTGCCATATATCTGAAGGATTTACTGCTTTATATCATAATACATTTTAGATTTGGGATTTTGGATTGTTGGGCAAATGAAACCAGGTGAAGACATCACCTTTGGCTCTGGGAATCTGTGATGGGTAATTGTTACTCCTTTTTAAAAATCATTATAGAGCATATCATTAATAGATGGACTAAAAACAGATAATGGCAATATTAATGAATCTGCAGCCCTCATTGTAAGCATTGTAATGATTGTAGTATAATTGGAGTATTTCTTTTCTCCCACCCTGACAGCTTTTGATTGCCCCTGTTTTTCTCAGTTCTTTCCAGGCTATGGGGGAGTTGAGGTAACAGTCTGCCTGTAGGTCTCTGGTTTTAGTTAATTTTATTCCAGGCTGGAAGCTACAGACATCTATTTTCAAGATGTCAGGCACGGCGCATTGTGGCAAAATGATGGATCATGCCAAGGTGCCAGAGGTCAGACCTCCAAATAGGCACCTTTGGCTGGCTCACAGAAATGACCTCATTATACACCAAAAGGGGCTCCGTGCTGGTCATGACCCTTCATTGTCTTTACTGTGATTAAAGAAGAACAGAAAGTGAATCTCCCCTGATGCTCAACTGTGATTCACCCAAAGGAGTGCTTAGTAAATGCATTTAAAGTAGAAAGTACATTTTGAATATAAACCTTAGGCTACCTTAATAAAATGTGCTAATCTCAAGTATGCAGCTTTTCCTTTCAAATTAAGACAAACAAGTTGCTCTCGCTGATTAGCACAACTTCTTCCAGAGAGTGAGAATCTAATTAGTGACACTTTGAGTGCTTGATTTAATGAAATGACAACCTGCATGCTCTCGACCCTCTCTTGACATCATGAATGCCGTCACTGAATAAACACAGATGTTAATTTTCCCCATCTGTTACAGCTGGCTCAGTGTTGTGTATACCACTGATTGGAAAAAAAACCCCCATCATTTTATTTATTCTCTTTAGTGAAACGTAAGGCTGCAGCTCTTTTGTCCTCAATGGCCAATCAGTGTTTTGTGTCATTTAATGGAAAGTAACCTTCAGTGACTTTTATTCATTTAATTCATTTTCAGGTTTTAGGTGTCACAATCACAGACACACACACAAAAGACACAAAACCATGTTTTTTTTGTGTGTGTGTGTTTCCTTACAATCTGTGCATTAAAAACCTGAGTGGAAATCTGAAAAGAGTCGAAATCTTGAGGTTTGTGACTTAAACACCCACTTAAGCTTCCACTCCACTGGCAAGACATAAAATTGTGGCTGATGAAACCATCAGCTCTGTGTGGAGTAATGACAAGACTGTACCTTCCTCACATTAATTCTTGAGGCAAATACAAATGCTGTATTTCCATTATGTTTTCAACATAATAATTTTCAAAGTTTTACCAGTGCTCTTTTGATTGTGTCTTCTCATTGCACCCCCTCATGCAAAGGTTCAGTGCTATCTGACTGTAGAATTGGGTCCACCAGGAGCCGAGTGCACCAGCTGGGCGTAAAAAAGAAGGTCTTAACTCTTACGCCGGACTTAACTACGTCCGATGTTGTGACTGGAATTTACACCGCGTGCACCAAGCCTGACTGACAACGGTCGTAGCTGCGCCTGGTCTTACAATGCGCGTCCACGTGAATACACGCGAATCGATGATTGTTGCCAAGCAACACACTTCTACCCAAAGCGCTCTCAAACTTGTCCCCACAGCTGGAAGAAGAAACAATATGGAGAACACTAATCAAAAAAAAAGGAAGGTAAATTTTACAGATGGAGAAATTAGGAAGCTGATAGAATTATATTCAGAACATAAGGACATCCTCACGGCAAGATTACCGGGTATGCCTGATTTTAAATAGAAGTCCTGCTTGGTCCTTGCGGCCTCTTCTTGCGTGGGTAGGTGGATGTTATTCCTTACGAACCGTTGGAGGGCCAGGGACACTCTTCTAATTGCCCGGCATGCTGTTGTCCAGTGTACATTGATCATGTCCCCCACTGTATTTTGAAAGGCCCCGTTGGCGTAAAACCTGAGCGCAATCAGCACCTGCAGGGCGGGGGACAGCGCCGAGTTTCTGTCAGACCGATGCTGCAGTTGAGGGGAGAGCTCTTCAATTAACTCAAAGAGCGCTTGTCTGCCGAAACGAAACCTCTCTATCAGCTCACTCTCTGTATACACATCGAGCGGGTTTGTCCTGTCACGAATGACTCTTTCCCGTCTAAATGCTCTCTCGTTAAGCATCCAGTAAATAAGACGTCTTGCCATCTTTCTTTCTTTTTTCCGGCCGTTTGATTCCGTTAAAATTACCATGGCTACAAGTCCGAGTTTCCAACTTACGCCTGCTCCACATTAGGCGTAAAAGTTACACCCAGGCGGAACACACACAGGGCTTAAGTCTAACTGGTGCACTCGTCTTAACCTTAAACTGGTCGTAACTTTCCGTTCTAAGTCGGACGTAACGTTACACCCAGGCGTACGCCCAGCTGGTGCACTCGGCTACAGCTGTTTATCTTGGTGCACCAAGCTTCTAATATTTGCATAACAGTAGTAGATGGAAACACATATTAATTCAGAATTTCTTTTATCAATTTTACAGCTTCAGCTTTGCTCTAAATTTGAATGTAAACTACACTGTTTTACATGAAGGGGGTCACACATAGAAGGGACCCACAGACATAAAATTTAACATGTAAACATATCAATTGACACAACTTAATGTTTGGTGATAACATGCCAAGAAACATACAAACGAGTGTGTGCACACCACAAGATTTCTCCACCGAGCCCTCGCCAACAGAGCCCCACATAACACGGTGACGTCACCAAACTTGGAGACAACACATCGTAAAGGCATGGATATTCTTTATTATCCTGGGTCCAAACACAACGCGCTCCCCGTGATCCTGTGGACGCCGCCATTGTTGTTGTTGCTTGCCGGCTGGCTTGTCAGTGTTGCCAGATCTTGGGAAACAAGCCCAAAAGAAGCAACTGCAGTCCAACATACTATCATGCCTTTAAATAACTTATTAGACGGATATATATAGAGAAAGGTGACCTTTAGAGAGCAAGCCCAAATAAGCAACTCCACTTCAGAAACAAGCCCAAAGTCGCAGCTAATAAGCGGACCTGGCAAGTGGCAACCCTGCGGCTTGTCCTCCTCACATTTCTTCCGTCCTCCTGCGTGCTGACGCGGGACGTATCCCGCCTGTCGTTGGCTGATGCTCTTTGTCAGTCGTGTCAGACTTCTCCAGTTTTCTAGCATGCCAGATATCCAGTCCCAGTCACAGACAAAGGGGTGACTTGCTCATAGGCTTGTTCACACATGAGGACTCGTCGTGGCAGACTATCTGCTGACTCACCTCCGACCCAAGGTGGCTCTCAAGATCCTCTGCGATGTCAAAATCGCGGTGGTTGTCATCTTTCAAAATACTGTTTTCACAGGAAATGTATCATTTACAAACAGTCTCTTTCAAAATAAACACACTACTTCGGTATCCTGCAACAACTAACGCACAGGGTTTGGTTTCGGCAACAAAAACATGTGGTTGGGTTTAGGAAAAGAGAACAGGGTTTGGCTTTATTATGTTATGGGAAGCTAAGACCTCTCTCCTGGGGGAAAGACGGTGTTTGTTGGACCTATCTACCACCCCTTCCCCCTGCCCCATTCAGACTTTTGCAACCTTAACTTTCATTCGTGTTCCCTGTTTACTGCTGACGCCATGGAGAGCTGTTAATATACAATGACAACGGGCTGTGTATCAGGTGGACGTTAAAGGACAGCTTCACTGCCCAAGTTCCAGATTTTGATAATGTGAGACCAGGTTGACAGGTCACAAAATATTTACACCATATTTATTAATCCTCACTCTGTTTGAAAACTGTTTAACAGAAAATTTGATTGCAATAGATTAAACTTATTTCTTTCAGCTGCACCAGCCAGAGCCACAGCTGTCATGTGCTTCCTGGGTTTTCTGGCTGTTAGGAAAAGTTTGACACCGTAGGCCTACTAAACTTCTCCTGAACAACTCCAGATAGTTGAAGGAAGTTGGGCTTCCACACTGTGGGTAAAGAGTCAGTAATATTGCAGAAAGCAGATGTGCTTTTTCTTGACTGAGTGGAGATGACAGAATTGAATAGCTAAGCCACATTCGCTGATGGTAATTTCACAGTCTGGGGATTTCTGAGAGCTTGTTCTATTAGCTCCGGGCACGTTGGACACGTTCAAGATCCATTGGCCAGCAGCTGCCAGCTTTACAGTTCTTTTAACCTTTAGCTACCCAGGAAGAGTATTAGAAGGTATTAAGTATGCTATTTTTCAGCAACAGCCTGCTCGACATAGCTACACTCACACCTGGGACTTGCTTAGTTGAGCCAAAGACTCCTTCTGTTCAGCAAAGAACATCTCCGTCTGAGCAAGTGGGGATTCACGGGCAATGTCTGAAGAAGGGATGCACTGGTCCAACTTTTACTCTCTCTCAAGATTAATTCCAAAACCTCAACTCTGGGTGTCAGCTGCCAATCCAATACCAATTCTTTCTTTACCCAAATTCAAAACGTATTTCACTGCAGCCATTGGAATCATAAATGATTATGCAATCCATAAAGCTGCATCAGTTTTTTTTTGGCCGCTAGGGGTGAAGCAGAAGATGTTTTAATGACAGTCAATACAGCACACTGTCTATTTGGACTACTATATTGACAGGTAACTAATGAGTATTCATTAAGTGACTGTAGCAGATAAAATACCAGACGTAACTAGAACCAAAATTTTGTTTGATGTGATGAGAATTTTAACAGATCTAAACTGAATCAAAGTGGGAAATATCAGTGTTGTTAAAATTTTAGCACGCTGCGCTGTTAGCAGCATGAATCATCGATCAATAAGCAGATACTACATTATCTGGTTTACTCCCAACACAGGCTCGAGAGTAACTGAGGCAGCAAACTGAGGAGGCACATCCTTTGTGTTTTCCTCTCTGTGGGAGTTCAGCCACATGAATCCATTGACAGTTTGACTTCTTTACAGCGTGTTCATCCTGCTTAATTGTTGTCACTGACACAAGATAGATTAAAGCCATGTGTCTTATTGAGCTGTTCCTGAATGGAACAATGAATCCTGTTGATTTACATTGAACATTTCTCAAGATTAAAATGAGCCCAGAAAATGGCTGCAAAAAATCAAACATATTTTATGTGAATAATGATTAAATCATAAAAGTCTGACTCTTGAATACGTGTGTGCTACAAGATTACATATGCTGTCTGTCTCTGACAAGCTTCTATGTTTAGTTCGAGCTCTCCACCCTTTAAAAAAATAAGCAATTGTGGCCCAATCAGTTATAATCTGTGTTTGTATTCCCAGCTTCCCTATGTAGCAAATGATGTCCTTGTATTGAAGGTTCCTAATTTAAAACATACCATGTTTTCTTGTTCATTTAATTAAAAAAAATCCCAGAGAGGATGTGCCAAGAGGAAACATTCCGATTTTACCTGTGCATGTTGCTAAAGGGATTATGCATCATGGATTCCCAGACGATTCTCTTGTCCGCTGAGACGCACTCTGCCTAAAAATGTGAAAAGCTGCGTATTACGCAGAGCTAAAGACAGAAAAGGCATCACAAAAATGTTCTCTGCATTCTGAATATCCTGCTCTGTCTCTGTCCTGCACGCTTCATGTTACACATCAGGGGGCTGTGTAGAAATTTCTAAAAGGCCTCATCTAGTATGAAGGTTAAAGCCTGCATGCCCACTGGTTCGATCCACGTTAAAAATGCATACAATGTAATGACACTGTTGAAAAGCACTTGGGATCCTGAACCTTCGCCGAAGAGGGTTTGTTAGGGGTTTTGTTTCCAATTGTATGCAGGTTTCCACTGGGTTTTATAAGGCGGCGTGATTCTTCCGGCTCACACCTCACGTCTCACGTCCTCATGTTGTTTTTGTCGAAACCAAATCCCCCTGTGGCTAACGAGCATCTGTTTGCATGGATAAGATATGAGCGAGGTGCAACAGTCAGCATCGCTTAAGGAATCATTTCACATTCAACTCATTCGAAAAGACAGCCAGAGGACGGCAGCAGCCCACGTGCCCACCAACGAGCCCTGCGAGACCCTGCAGCAAACCTGCAGTCCCTGAGATAGGAAATGACAGCAACAAAAATGATTGTTGATTTGGGCTTTTAATTTTTCTATTTTTGTGTGGAAGCCACCACAGAAACGGTCCAGGAAAATAAGAAATAAAAAATCTAAATAAAGCACAAACTCTGTGCTCCCTTAGGATGTCCTTGGAAACTCTTTACCTAGTTAGTTTGTTATTTCTATTATTGGTAGAGATCCAAAATCACTTCAGTTGCAGTTCAACAGCATTTTAGCTTCATTTTCCTCTGACACATATTTGATTTTTCCCTTTCGTCTTGCTGATATCTTGCTGCAACCTGCTTGTCATTTTTCTTTTTCCATTTTTCTTTCTGCTGATGTGTTTCATAAGTGGTTATTTCGACCTGCACAAATTGTATGTCTTATTTATTAATTCATTTATTTATTTTCTTTTGGCTACTTTTTCAAAGCTAAACTTTGTAAACAGACCTGTACTTGCTAGTCCTTTAAGACCCATAAAGTACCTTTTTATATCTAGTTTTTGGGAAAACCTTCAGTGTATGAAAGATTGCCTAATTGTGGCAAATGTCACACAAACAAGACGGAACCTGAAAGAAACCAACAGAAACCATCAAGTATAATTCATATATTTCAGTCAAATTTGTACTTGTATATATATTTAATTTAATGTTTTAACAGACAAGGAAAGGCACACTGCAGAATCTGGGAACAATTTCTAATAACTAAATGCTTGAGCTGATAATATGAAGCCTGCAAGCAAGTTCGGGCAGAAAACTTGAGAGTGGCTCTGTGTGGTGGACTCATGGTTGGATGGATGGATTTAATTAATGTTTATTAAGTGTAAAAATAATCCACCCATGGAATTAAAATTGCAATAACAGCAATGATTGTAGCATTAAATATTCATGCAAGAAAAAACACACATTGTTGAGGGTGAGTGTGCATTCTTGACATCGGAAACAGTACTTATACATGGAATTGTAACCCAGGGTCCATTTACAAGCTTGTAACTGCATCTTTTTGTCTGATATACACTTTTTTTATTTTATTCGTTTATTTTTTTTTATCAGGGACCATGTACAGAGAACATTGGACTCAACAGAGTAAAGATGCACTGCACCAGATTATAGCTTTTTAGCTAGTTTCCATCTGCAGTCCCTGAGGCAGGCAAAAGAAGAAATAACGAGAAAAATTAAAATATTACAAAGAGACATATAAAAAGACAGACTGAAACAGTACAAGAAAATAGAGTGCAAAATATGCAAACTTTATCTGGAGCCAAGATTGATTTAAGTGGTGTACAAAGTGACCCATATGACTTTGTCAGACAGTACTGGTATAAATGTTTTCTGGTCAGTTGCCTCTGTGCTTAAGATTGGTGACATTTAGGGTGCTTTCAGACCTAGAGTGAGCTTGCTGTGGTCACTTGAGTTGGTTCATGTTCTCACGGCAGCATTTACAAGTGGACGAGATAAAATGCCTTGCGCGAGAAAGCTGCTCATGATTGGTCAGAATTTCCATGTGGGAAAAACCCAGGAAGTAAACAAAATGTTGCAGAAGAGTACACTTGCAAGATAAATGTGACACTTTCTAATGTCACAATGGAGGGACAACTACACAGGTGGATTTTAGCGCTGGTCACCGTGGCAGCACAGGAGGAGGCACACATTAATAATCCTCTGGACTGTAACATGCTCATGTTTAACCCAAACAATGTGTCATGTGACTGCAGTTAGTTCAGATCGAGGTTGGAGCACGTTCTCACCACAAAGAACCACACCAGAGTTCGTTTGTAACCAGACTGAGACCACTTTTTCAAGAAGGTCTGGATCCGGTTGTTAAAAGGATAGTGCACCCAAAAATGAAAATTCAGCCATTATCTACTCACCCATATGCCGATGGAGGCTCAGCTGAAGTTTCAGAGTCCTCACAACACTTGCGGAGATCCCAGGGGAGAGGGGGTAGCAACACAACTCCACCTAATGGAGGCTGATGGCGCCCCAGATTCAAACGTCCAAAAACATAGAATTGAAACCACAAAATATCTCCATCCTGCTCGTCCAAGCTACAGGCTACAGTGAGGCTAAAAACTGAGTTCAAATGACGTTTTTCCAAACAACTTTTTATGTCAGGACTTCAGGACACTTGGATCACTACGGACGAGCAGTATGGAGATATTTTGTGGTTTCAATTATGTGTTTTTGGACGTTTGAATCTGGGGCGCCGTCAGCCTCCATTAGGTGGAGTTGTGTTGCTACCTCCTCTCCCCTTGGATCTCCGCAAGTGATGTGAGGACTCTAAAACTTCACCTGGGCCTCCCTCGGCATATGGGTGAGTAGATAATGGCTGAATTTTCATTTTTGGGTGCACTATCCCTTTAAGGTGCACACCAGACTGCAATTGCTGTGTTCAAACCTGCCCAAACAAACTGCACTTAGGGGGCAAATGAACTTGAGTTTGATTAATCAAACCAAACAGGGCAAGTGTAAAAGCACCCTAAAGGTCGGAAAGACAAAAATCAGATTTAGTGGCATCTAGTGGTAGAATTGAAACTTCACCTGTGTGCCAAGCATGTGGGAGAACTACGGTAGGTGATGCAAAAATGTGAACGCGTGATTGGCCCTTTCCAAAGCTAGTGTTTAATTTGTCCTTTCTGGGCTACTGTAGAAAAACATGGCAGACTCTGTAAAGAGGACCTGCACTGTGTGCAGATATAAACTCATTCTAAGGTAATGACAACACAACAATTATTATTATCAGGTTTTCATGGACAAATGAAAACATAGCTTTTAATATTACATACCATTTCTGCCAATAGATGCCCCTAAATCCTTCACACTGGTCTTTCAAGGTAATAGAAATATCAACATCATGGTTAAAAGAAACTAACATTGTTGACTGTTGATTCAGATCCAGATAACTTTATTAATCCAACCAGGGGCAATTTGTTTAGACGGCTTGTCTTGCACACATATTATAACATGTAGACACATAAGTAGATGAGTGATGAAAAGGGTAAGGGAAACAAAAAAAAAAAAAAAGACAGGATATTAATTGTCTTCTCATGTGTTTCCAATATAAAGAGGGAGACATATAGGAAGACAGAAAGGCAGTCAGATAAACCGATTTAATTAGTTTGGAGAAAAATTGTAGAGAAACAGATCAGATTTAAGTCGAGTACACCTGCAAGCTCTCCCTCTCTAAGAGCTGCTAAAGGACATTACATGAAATAATATAATGAGCAGCCTCATTAGGTAAATATGACAAGTAATGAGGACATAATTAAGATGTAAAGTTAACAAAAACAGTCATTTACATTAGATTAACAAGAGGCTTAATTATACAGAATGAGCAAAACACAATTAACGTACTGTATATGCTAATTGTACAAATGCAAGATGCTGCAAATGATTTGGCGAAGTGCAGCAGCAGCACCTGTTGTGAAAAAATAAATAAAATAATATAAACACAGAGGTGTTTTAGTTCTGAATGATGTATTTTAACCCCAGTTGCAACTAAAGTGTTATAATAAAGTAGAAAAATAAAGTAATTTTTGCCCTCTGCACAGCTTATGAGATGAGACTACAGAGATGTGTGTCTTCTCAGTCAGCATAAATATCTGTCTCCATAATGTAGCATACATGAATGAAGGGGAGCGTTTACCACCAGGAGCTCCTCACAGCCGTGCATCAAATTTTGATCGAGTACCAAATTACCAGATCGCTGTACCATAAGCAGCTGACAAATGCCTTTGCAGCCAGACAAGTGTGTGCTTCGTATGAAAGATAGTTTTTAATTTTGTGTGCTCCAAACTTTTCATTCACTTTCTTTCGACAAATACTGCAGTGCCATTGCTGAAGTTGTTTTCAGTCTGCCCTGCTCTCTTGGAAAATGGTATTGCTGTCTGGGGAGTTCACTGTTGATAGCATCATCTTGGAGAATGTGGTGGGGTGTTTGGAAAGTGACACATAGTGCAGGTTATGAGATGAAACCCGAGAAAACTGTGGTGAAACGGTCCAAGAGGAGAATTTTTCATCAGTGTGATGTGCTGATGCTGTGTTGCATAGCTAACATTACATGAACACAGCTGATTTACAACAATTACCTTCAATACAATACAATCACCTTCTCTTGAGCAAGTAGTGTAAAGTGTGACCTTTTATTGGGTAACCTAATATAAATAGAGAAGACACAAGCAGCATCTTCAGTAATGTTGCACAGATATACATATTTACAGTTTGCTACATTTGTTAAAATTAGTTAGCAGTAAGCTACTGGTCAAACCAGATCAAGGAAGTAGAGCAAAATCTAGGTGTATTGTTAAGCCCTTTATTGGAAAAAGTGAGGCTGTGTAAATATCGTCGTTTATGTGGTCTCTTTAAAGTTAGATTTTCTGAGATTTTGAGGGAGTTGAGTGTGAACAATACAACTGAAAATACAGGGAGAACAGTGAGACATAACACCATGCAATTAGACAGAGTGGGCTATTCAAACACTGGTATTGACCCAGAGTACCACTTTCTTTGTACTAAACACTACATCAGACTTCTAATGTGACATACAAAGAACCAAAGGATTCAAATTGTTTTTAGTTTTTTAAGTCTCAGCCATATAGACAACAAATGTATGGGCTGTTAATTGAGTTTCAGTCAGACAAGTCACGTTTTAAATTCTAACATAATTAGAGTTTGGCATCTGGACTCCGGCCTCATCGCTCCCCACGGATATGTTTACGTGAGATATTGAGTAGTAATGATTAAATATATTCCCCCTTAGCCAGAGCCTGCAGGTGGATGCTGGGGTGGAGGTGGGGCCGAAAGAGCAAGCAGCAGCACTGATGCAGGGCAGCAGTGACGTTGACAAGGCAAAGAGAGTGCTGGGAAGATTTTGCAGCTTAAATAAATTGCCAAATTAGGAGAGTGTGTTTTGTACATGACATATGGAGAGTAAAGTATTAGGCATGTGTATGAATCAGTGCAGCTCAAGTTGACTGCCTGAAGTAGCTCAGAGGCATTGCTCCAAGTTATATTATTTGCATTTAAAAAAAAATAAGGGAACACTTAATTCACACATCAGAAGTTGATGAATGGATTTTTCAAGTTCAAAATCTTTGTTGATGTACATTGTATAATTTGTTGAGAATGAAATGATGTAACAATCGTCAGTGGAAACCAAAATCATCAACCCACTGAGGGCTGGAGTCAAAATCACCGAAAATCAGTAAAGTTAAAAAAAAAAAAAAAGTGAAAAAAACTGAAATCTATGGAGCCCCTAAAGTCCCCCCAAAAAAACAAACAAACAAAAAAAACTATCTCGTGTGCACAAGATACTAATTCAAGCGCACGAGATAGTAAATCGAGCGCACAAGATAAACTAAATCGAGCACACGAGATACTAAAATGTGCACTCGACATACAATTATTTCCCACGCTTTGATTTATTTGTGCATACGGCTCTCGTACTGACCACTTCAGATGTTCACAGCCGCACCCACGATACAATGGAGAGAAGAACTCAGCTCATCAACTTTTATTTTCATTTTGGATTGTCATATAAAGACATTCTTGCTGCTCTTGCATGGAGACATGGGATTATCATTAGCAGGAATAATTTGCTGCGCATACTGAAGGACAATAGGCTCAGCCGACGGAAAGACTATGCAGATTTAGGCTGTGTTGTTGACTTCATCCAGGAACAATTGCAAGGCCCGGGGAAGATGCATGGATATCGATGGATGTTTACGAAGTGCAAAGAAAATGGCCTTAAAGTTAAAAAAGAAGAAGTTAGAGTCATATTGGCCGAGCTGGATCCAGAGGGGTCAGCGTTCAGACAGCGACGGAGGCTTCATAGAAGACAGTACTTCTCAAAGGGACCTAATCACCTCTGGCACATCGATTCATATGACAAGCTAAAACCTTTTGGTGTGTGTATTAATGGCTGTGTCGACGGCTTCTCTCGGGAAATAATTTGTCTGAATGCCTACAACACAAGCAGTGACCCGAGAGTGATCGGAGGCTATTTTGTAGAAGCTATAGAAACATTAGGTAAATGTCCCAAACTTGTATACACTGACCGTGGCACAGAAAACGGCTTTGTACGAGACCTGCAGATACATTTATGCACAAACCATGGAGACGATTTGTCCGGATAGCGAAGCTACTTTGCTGGAGTGAGTACAGCAAACCAGCGCATTGAGAACTGGTGGGGCATCCTCCGCAAAGAGGGTATGGAATATTGGATCCAGCTTCTTGGGGAACTATGGGACGAAGGAAGCTTTGACGGAGGTTTACTGGACACGGCCATACTTCAGCTGTGCGTAATGGGAATAATTCAGGTATGATGATGTTGTGTTTAATGTGGTGTCACATGAATTATTGCTGGTGGCAGACGAAGTATTCACATCATTTATTTCAGTAAAAGAAGACTAATACCACACCGTGAAAATACTCCACTATCTCATGCGCTCGATTTAGCTTATCTCGTGCGCACAAGATAGGTTTTTTTTTCTTTTTTGGGGGACTTTAGGGGCTCCGTAGAAATAACAGGCTGATCCAGCTTGTGCAAATTTTATCACGGCAACTCATTATGTAACTCAGTAGCGTGTATGGCCCCTGCGTGCATGTATGCACTCCCGACAACATCTGGTAGGGTACCGTTGGCTATGACATGGAGGTCTGTGTGACCCTCCAGGGATATGCCTGCCGAGACAATCATTGACCCACCGCCAAACTGGTCATGCTGGATGAAGTTACAGGCAGCATAACGTTCACCACGGCATCTCCAGACTCTTTCACACCTGTTACATGTGCTCAGTGTGAACTCTGTGAATTCTGGTGTTCTCTGGTGAATGCCAATCGAGCTGCACGGTGCTGGGCTGTGAGTACAGGTCCCACTGGAGGACGTCAGGCCCTGATGCCACCTTCATGGAGTCTATTTCTGACAGTGTGGTCAGAAACATGCACACCAGTAGCCTGCTGGAGGTCATTTTGTCGGGCTCTGGCAGTGCTCCTCCTGTTCCACAAAAGGACGGATTCCAGTCCTGCTGCTGGGTTGATGCCCTTCTACGGCCCTGTGCAGCTCTCCTGTTGTAACAGCCAGTCTCCTATTTCCTCCATGCTCTTGAGAATGTGACACAGCAAACCTTCTTGTGATCGCACGTATGGACCACCAGCAATGACAAGGACACTAGCAGAACACAAAACTAGAGAAGAATCAGTCAGGAAGGATAAGGAGAGAGCAACTGTCTGTGGTCACCGCATGTGAAACCATTCCCTTTTGCCTCTCCGTTGCACCTGTTGTCACTTTTATTTGCACCAAAAATGGAACTTGATTCACAATCACATGTGCTCCCTATATGGACAAATTGATATCCCTGGATTTAACTCATTTTTTGTTATACTGTGATGATTAAGTGTTCCTTTAATTTTTTAGAGCAGTATATTCTTTGCTGCTCATTTTCATGTGCCGCATTTTGTAACTATAAAAGTACTACAAAGAAAGGAAATGAGGAAGATACAAACAAAGTCACATTTTTTGTTTGTTTGATATTCAACCAGATTAAAAGTGCATGTATCGTCCATTAAAAAAAAAAATCACCTATAACATTATGGAAATGTCTCCCTACATTGTTATTGTATGTTGTTAATAACATAGGTCCCAGAACAGAGCCACGTGGAACCCCGTGTGTAAAGTTATCAGGAAAGTCATACAGACATATTTGTTCATGTATTTTAAGAAAATTAAACTGTGTTAATTTCAGACAAATTAAATGCAAACCAAAGTGTTATATGTGTAATCTAAAAATCTTTAAATACACTCACTAATTTCTGGAAAACTTGTGAAACAAACTGATTTCTAAAAGGTTAGAAAGAGTTAGAGTTAGAAAAATTCTTGGAGCACTTTTTTTCCCCACTTGTTTAAGAAAATACGTGTTTTTGGACTGAACAACAGAGGGAAATAATTTGACTACATTTTTGCAGCAAAATAAGTTCATTATTCATTATGCTAATGAATTAGCAGCATTACACCTCTATATGTGCTAATTTCTTTAGATTTTGTTTGCTTCTTCCTGAACACACCAATCAATTCACAAAGTGGGCAGCGCGTATTTAGAGAACAGTGCAGCAAAGCTATAGAAAGTTATAAAAGTTTTTTTCTCTCTGCACAGTGAGCTTCTTTCAGTAGAATGCTGTGATATTTGTGTCATTGAGATTCCATATTCCTGTGTGCAGATAGCTCATTGAACCCACGCATGCTCCTCAGTTTCAAGCAGAAACTGCTGACAGAGGACGACTAAAAGCTTGCCGCACTTCCTCCCACATCAGCCCGAACTGCAAAGTTTTCTCTGTCTCTGTTAAAGTGTCGAATGCAGGCGACACTGTTCACTTCTGCACAAACTTTCCCACAGGAGCGGAAAAGTTTCAATGTGGGATTTTGCTAACAAGAGTCAACAACAGTCAGAAGTTGAAAGTTTAGGGAGCAAAGAGGTTCTATCAGGATGGCAGTATTATGCTCTAAGCGCTGCCTCCTGCTGTGCTGGAGGTGGACAGACCGGCTGACTGCATACCGCGCAGAGCTAGCGCGTCTGTTTCAGTCACTGCTAATAAGGGAGACTGCCTGACAGGCCCTGCTGCTGACTCACCAGCACGCTCACACACTGCCCTACATTCATACATATTCAACAGCTTCTCTTCATTTGTATAGCATTAACCCCACTTTCACCCTCTGCCTGACACCGCTGAGAGTAACACGCTGGGTGTTTGCAGAAAAGGTTAAAACCTGGGTTTGTTTGTATCTTTTGAGTGTTTGTCTAAAGGCAGAGAGGAGCCGTGCAGATACTGTGCGTCAGGAAGAAAAAGAGAATGTAGAGGAGGCGTTAACCTCTATGATATGTTGTTAATTTTCTTATGCAAATGTATTCAAAATATTTGAATCAATTAAAAACATTTCTGTGTCAGTTCTGTTGATTTTTTTTTCCTTACTGTATTTATATCGTGCACTACACACTGGAAACCATACATTGTAAAATGAATGTGCAATTCTCGTGAAGTGGTCAAACGCTAAAGCTGATTATTAGAATATTAAGTCACAAAAAAATGATAATCCGTCTGAGTCTATATCCAGTTACCCTGTATGACAAGAGGCCCGCTGCTGTGTAGAGCCCATGGACGCTCTCTGAGCCAATGATGGAGAAGCTTTCAGAGCAGCAGACAGAAAGTAATAAAGGTAGGGGCTGATATTTTTTGCTGTGCCGTCTGACACTGCTAAACCCTGGAGACATGCGCTGCCACACTTCCATACTCTCTGTCTGACTGGCTGCATACTGACTCTCTGCAGGCTGGAGCTGACCACCTGATTTCAGTCACCATTTCACTTAAAGGACCTCATTCTCATTCAGTCTTCTTGCATGTTTAATCCCATTACAACTCCCACGTACTTTACATTATTGGCACAGGTCAGTCATTTCACACCACAAAAGAGCTGTATTCATGCAAATTCGGCCACTACAGTGTTTTTTGCAGCTCCTGTCAATGAGGTTAATTTGCTACAACATGCAACCTGTGTATAGTTGAAGTGGCCTATATTCATGGGTATAGGGAGGAGAGTATACTCATGAGTAAAGTCATCTGTTGAGCACATGAATAATGTACTTCATGCCAAAACAAAAAAACACTCACTTTATTCAGCTGCAACTCAGACTGCTGAAGCCTTATCATTTAAACATATGCTTGTTAGGCGCCTGACATGTCAGAATAATAGTCCTGGGAGGAAAAGCAGTGCATTAAAAGCTTAAGTAATCTCAATTCTCAAATGAGTTTTTTGTCATAGTTGAATTCATTTGAATTAGGAGCTACATAATGCCAGACACAGAACTTACATCAATTTGTTGTCACTGCCCCTGAAGTGAAAAAGCACAAAAGAAGATATTCAGTACGCACATTGTTGTATTATCAGACTGGTCCCTGGAGAGGATTAAGCCGTTTGATAGGCTATTTATCCCATTCACAGAGACATCATCTGCATGTTCTGTTAACCCTCACATCTCTTCCTCTCTCATCTCTTCTTCTTCTTATCCTCTTCTGTTGCTGACCCTTATCTCGTTCTTCTAAAGAGAGGCATCGTGTTTTCTATTTCATTCTATTTCTCATTGTAACCCCTCGGGATCAATATCCAATTCTGCTTTCTGAAGAGATATTCCTTAGCCCTGCTCCTTCTATATGTCTGATTTGATACTTTAGTTATTCCTTGACACTCCTCCATCCCCTCATACGTGGACGAGGTGTTATTTAAATCCTGCTTGATATCTATAGGACCTTTGATCATTTGTGATTTGTGTAACATTAAACTCTGGCAGCAGGTCAGAGGGCTTTAATATAAGTTTCACTGGTTCTCGGTCACATAAAAGATGATTAATAGTCAGTTTTCCAGGTCAGGGAGAGGTCTCATACCTTATTCGTCTTTACATTTTGTGGTGAATGGCCCAGCAACAGCTCATTTGCTCGTTCTTTCTGTTTTTCTACCTTTACACAGCCTGAGGCATTTTCTGATTTTCCGTCGGTGTAAACTGTGGTGATCAGTGTCCTCATGTAACAGGCAGCACAACTTCTGGATGCACAAACATCTGCTCTTTCCAGGAAAAAGTCCAGTTATTTTCTGATCAAATTTAGTTAAAAAAACAACAACAGTAAACAACAGGGAGGGACTGAGGCAATTTATTATGTATCTTGAAGTCTCATTAAAGACTATGACTGTGTCTGTTTGTAAAGTTGGTTGTGCACGTCCCAAGAAATTAACTGTAAGTGTATACAAGATGCAATATGCACATGAACGGTAGTGGCAGTGTAACATAGTTGTCACTAGCTATGTTTCCATCCAAAAGTGTTTCGCATCATTGGGAAATGTGCATTCAAAGAAATACGAATCCTGTGTGTTTCCATTAAATGTACGGACTTTGGTGAAAACTACAAACTCGCGCGAGTTTTCTGCACAACTGGAAACAAAACAAAAAATTCTTCTTCTTCTACGTTTTGTGGCGGTTGGCAACCAGCTTGTAAATGCATTACCGCCTTCCCGACCCGGAGTGTGGATATCACCATGGAGAGAGGTGCGCTACGTCAGACTTAATTCGAACATAACTGTTTCCATCCCCCATTTTGTGAATCAACATTTTTTCGAATCAACCAAAACCTGGCTAAAGCGAGCGTATTTTAGTTTGTGCGAATCAGGAGATTTTAATTCGAATTTTGGCGTTTCCATCATAATTTTCCGATGCGATATTCTAGATGCACATCTAAACAGGCTGATGGGAACATGGCTAGTGTCATTATATGTGCTTGATTTAGGGCCTTTTACAGTTTGTCTACGATGACGCCACTGATCTCAGAATTAACAATATCGTAACCCCCTCAAGTGTTGCCATGTTTATTGTTTACGTCATGCAAATGTGGAAGTTCTATATGGTCTGAGTTCTTGTGTACCCTCTAGTGGAACACACCAGTAACACACATAATAGCTACATAGGCCAATGTGTGAATTCATTTACAATGCAGCTGCTTATCTACGTAAACGCAAAAAGCAAGTATATCCCGAGCCTTAGAACTAACATAGCAGCTAGTGCGGGATTTATGCTTCTGCATCGAATCAATGCAGTACCTATGGCATAGGCTCTGCGTTGACGTGCACCTCCCCAGAAATGAAACTACGCATTTTTTATTTTTGTAAACCTAAGACCATCTTCCTCTGTGGAAATGAAGCTTTTATTTACTTTTATTTCACAGATAAAAAGCAACAAATTGTGAAGACAACAAAGCCCCCACAAAATAGCATTTTTAGTCTTGTGTGTTATTTATCCTGGAAGGAAATCTCTGCTCATCGCTAAGCTAATTTACACAATGTAAAATGCCATAGGCTTGTGCTAAAAAGGTTAGCATGTTATATTTGTTAGGAAAATGTGTTTAGTATAGCTGTTTGTCGGTGAACCTTGTGAGTTGTAATGGAGCCAAATTTTGTAACTTTACCTTTGTTAAATGTTGCTGTTGTCCCTGGCCTCATATGAGTAGAGAGAAATCCGCTAGCTGCTCGGCTAGTTCATACAATGTAAAACTTGTGCTAATGACGTTAGCATGTTGTGTTTGTAGGGAAAATGGGTCCAGCAAAAGACAAGTGCTTGTCTGCGAATGCTGCGAGTTATAATGAAGCTGATTTTGTTCTCGTGTTTGAAACTGACACAATTAAGCCATGTTTAATGTGTGTTTTGAATCAACTAAACTTTACAGCACTTCACACAAACCTCTGCCGCCAACTAGTATTTTGGAGGTGAAACTGCAGAATGACATAGACACACCAATAGAGACAGCGCAATGCGTCATAATCTGAAAACCACGCCGCCAAAAGGGGAAACGAGGCCCGCTTTCCCCTCGCACTTTCCCCTTCCGTTTCCAGCCTGTTGAGTTTTCCCTAAGTCCAAATGCTGAAAAGTTGCTGTGTGGTGGGTTGCACGGCCAAAAAAAGCTTTAATCAGCTGCCGAGCAGAAAAACGGAACCTTGTAGAAGACAAAGTGGATACAGGCAATAAAAGATGAGGCTTCAACAGGGAAGAAACTGTGGGATCCTGACACTCGATATGCCTATGTGTGCAGCAAACATCATCTTATTATTAGCTAATTATTAGCTAGCTATAGCTAATAATTTTAGCTAGCTAGCTAGCAATCCAGTTGTGGAGACTTGAAGGCGTGGCTTTGGAGGCAGATTGACAGCGAACGAGTGAAGAAGCGGGGGGGAAAACGGGCCTCGTTTCACCTTTGGGGGCGTGGCTGTCAGATTATGACGCGTAGCGCTCTGGCTCTATGCACAAGTATAAATGCTCACAATGGTGTAGGCCACGTGTGCAGGCTGGGGCATAGGGTCTGCCGCTTGAGTATAAAACCCTGTTAATGCCTTTCTCTCCTTGTGTTGACTATACCTCAGGTTAAGCCTACTATTAGGTGCATATATCTCTTTCTTGAATTAGTTGTGAAATTTTTGGTGTCACTGTCATATTTTGATACAACTGCACATTTTGAAGACTTTTTTCAGTAAAGGAATGTTGCATTGAGGCAACACACACACAAACACACACACACACACACACACACACACACGCACAGACACAGAAGTGCAGAGTGAGAAAGATAGTTAATTGGAAAGAGTTTTTTGACAACTGTACATTTTTCTATGATTTTCATGAAAAATGTGGGTGGAGGAGTGGTTATGTATTAATAAAGCAGTACCTCTCACTCTTGTATCAGTTTCCAAATAAATCTTGGTAATGGAGGTTACACCAGTATAACGGAGTAAAGAAAAAAGTGGTTTATTTCATGGCAATCCTGATTTATGGTTATTATTTATTTTTTTTTACTAAAGATCAACTCCCCCTAGCACTGTCTCTGAGCTGAGTTAATTAACATCAGGTACGGACTTACCAAATGACACTGTGATTGCTTTTCACAACACTTCTTTGGTTCTGATCTTTTTTCTTTTTCAAATGTCAAATATAAAATGTCAAATGTAAAGAGTCTGTGCCTCAAAATGTTTGTTAATTCTCTTGTAAATGGTAAATATTACACTGGAGGACCACTTCTGCATGTTGGATGATTACAGGTGAATATCAGACAGGTCAGACAAAAGCAGATTTCTCAACTTCCACTAAGCCCTGAAAAAAATGACTTATTCATGAATACAGTTTCTGCCTATTTCCTTTTTTCTAGTGGTTCATATCACATAAAGGCAGTTTAGAGCAGTGGAGCAGCTCATGGGATTTTATTTGCTACCAGCTGAATGCAGAGGAAGCAGGGTGGTTAGTGATACCATTAGTTGTCTGCTGCCCTTTTTATGGTGGCAGAAAAGTGCAGGCGGGACTCAGGGGATGTACTGAAGTGCTGTGAAGAGGTCTGGTTTCTATGACTGCAGCCCACTGAATGCCCTGCAGTTTTATAGCAGAAAAATTTGCAGAGTGAGGTTTTATTTTTACAAACATTTTGAAACATTAAATGAGTTGGTGGAGTAGAAATATGCATAAAAAAAAGCAACCCCATTAATCCATTAATATTCATTAGTGCATTATTTAGTGTTAGATTCACTTTCAAAATGTATTCTGCAACTAAGATGTGAGGTTAATCTATGTTTTTCCTAGTTCGCAAATGTAATCTGATAAACAGCTCAATTATCTTATTTTGTGTTGCAGCAGTAGCTTGATGTTTCCGTGGTGAAACAGCTGAAGAGCTGTGCAGGTGACTGAGTGATTACAATGATTTGCATTGCTTGAAACAAACAACCTGGAACTTGATTTATAAACATGATTTAAAATGCACAATTGCATTTGACTATGTAACATTTCATATATTTTAATTACTTACAACATTTTGAATGATCAGGTTGTTACACTTATTAAGGTCATCTCATGGAAACTGGACTGATGTTCTGATATCTTGACACTGAGATGGTGATAAAACAGTTTGGTTTGATCATATACTGATGATATCATGTGGACATATATGAATACACAGTCAAAAACACAAAAGTCAACAATGACTGGGCATCGTTTTGGGATGCTTTGTGAGCTGGATGCTTTGTGAGCTGGAATATTGTGTTGTCTTTGTTAAATTCATGGTGATTAATGTTTTCTTTGTTAATCACATGACCATGACTTGGATGTTAAAGGTGCTGTATGTAAGAATGTGGCCAAAACGGTTACTGCACTCAAATTCAAAATACTGCCGTGAGTCGTGTCCCCCCCCACAGATTCGAGGTTGCTGGACAGCGGCACGCTGGAGACTGATTTGTTTGCCCACGGGCGGCTGCCGTGGCAGGGCTGCGTCGCCACGTTCTTGATCTTTGGTTTTCCAGCGGACCGTTCGAGCAAGTCCGGCTTCTGTGCTGCTAACGCTGCTGCCGGGATACAGCGGAGGAGGAGCCGGCTGCTAATGCTATGTACCGGGACACTGCTAATGCTGCTTGCCATGCTGCTAACGTTTGTTTCTCAAAAAAATCAGTCGGGTTGATGACCCACCTGCACATGGGCTACAATGTGTGATCGAAAATGAATAACAGTTGAAAGTATTCGAAATGTCCATCCCCGTCTAGCTATGATGCTAGTTAGCCAACTTTGGCTAAAGCTTACCTGTCGAGGAGAAGAGTAGCCACTTCGACATCTGATTTCAAATTCTTCTCCACTTTCAACCGTCTCCACCGTTCATAAGCATCTCCTATATAGACCCTCACTTTGCCTCCAGTTTTGTCTTGGCGTTTTTGGGAATCATAACGAGGTCGTTTGGGTTTAGTCGCACCGTCAGCCATTGTAGCTCAGTCGTAACTGTAACTGATGCTGAGACTCTACTGACTGTGTGACTGGTAGACGGCGGTGGGTGGCGCAACAGGCCAAAACACAAATTCAAAACATAAACATGATTTGCAGGCTGTAATTTTTTTTTTTTTTTTTTTATGCGAATATTCTGGCTGTACTATTGTTGTCGGTGAGATCAGTATGTTATATGAACATTATTCCTTAGTCTCTGTGACATATTAGGAGGCTTTTACGACTATTTGCTTTAGATTTCTTACATATAGCTCCTTTAAAGTGGAGAAAAAAGGCAGGCAAAAACTAAAGGTGACTGAAATGCCGAGTGTAAACTGCAGACTTTTATGCTCCTCTTTTTGATCCTACAGCTGGTCTACCAGGCAAACAGGGCAATAATTATTGAGAAATGACCCTATCTCAATACTGTTATGCTTCGGTTTGTAAGAAAATGAGATGCATAAAGTATGTTTATTGTTATTTTTTCTTTTCTGGAAAGTCTGTGAGTGCTGTGGGCTGTCCAAATCCAGAATGCACCCAGTCCTTCAGGGGCCTCAAGCTGACTATCTGCAGAACTCCAGAGAGTCTGACTGGGGGGCAGATTTCACCAGACTTTGCTCATAGTTCATTGCAGTATTGATGTAATGTAGTTTTCCTATTGCCAACTTTAAGATAAAACTGTGAATGTGCAGAAAATAATTATAAATGTAATAAAACAGTATTTGAATGATGTAGGCCAGAAGTAATATTTAACCACATGCAAAAATATGTATAGACTCCATGGCAACAAGTTTAACAAAGTTCAGGCCTGTCTATTAGTAGCTTTGCAGTCTCGCGCCCCCACAGACTTGACGTGATGATGGAGAACATGTTACAGTCCATACAATTAAAGTCTGCGTGGGCTTAGTGCACAAGTCCAGAGGGGGGACATGTGGACTCAGCCATAAGGTCAATATTTGTGATGCAATTTCAAAGACTTAAATCTGCAGTAGGAGGGGTTTGGGGCTGAGTTCCACGGGCAGTGTAGAGAAATCAGACTGTATTGAGAGAGGGACCATAACATTGTTGGGTTTGGTCTTTTTATGGGATTTGTTGACACTAAGAAAAAACAATAAAACCAGCGTTATACTTGAAAGACTTGTACTTTTACAATCTCTGCGTCTTTAAGATTCTTTACATATTTCCCACTTGCAATGTGAAGAGAAGACATGTATAAAAAATTCATTATAAGAACATGTTTCTTTACTCCGTGTGGCAGCATACATGATGTCACTTGATGTCTGGAAAGATGCCAGCACTGAGAAAAAAAGAAAAAAAAGATGAGAGAAGTGGACAAAAGGCTTGAGATGATCTTTTATGACCTGGCTTTTTTGTGGATGAAATATTTTTCATACAAAGTTCCATGCTTGCGTGCACACGCAAACACACAAAAATATATACTGTTGGGGCATTTGGCCCTGCAGGCATCAAGACTGGTGGATGTGCATCTATATCCCTTGGCTTTGATGAATAAAAGATGAAAGCTCAGTTTATACCGCTTTCTATTTGACTTGAAATATTTATACCTTTTCCTATTGTAAAGACAAGCAGGTACCACAGGAGAGCCGGGTCAAGGAGACGCGGGGACTTCTAATCTATAGGATCTCCCTTTTCTTCTTCATTCCTTTCTGCCCTTTCTCTCTGTCTCTCTCTGCCTGGCATAATTAATCACCTCAGACTGATGTTTACATAGTTTGATAGCCTGAGGGAATGTCCCAGAGGGAAAGCTCAAATTCCTTGGCTCAGCACAAACAGAAAAGAGCATGAGAGATGAGAGGTAAGAGTTTAACTTGTGGCTGCAGGGGGGAGTGCATTCCTACTTTTATCCACTTTCAAACCTTTCAGAAATTTAACAGTACCCCCCACCCCCCACCCCAAATGGCTATGCTGTATCTCAAAATCAAACACACTGACCCCAACAAATAATGCTTCCAATGGGCCAATCCGCAAACAAACCTAAGACGGAAACAGTATCTGATAGTGTCTCTTGAAGGCTCCAGCGTTTGTTACACCACATTGCAAAAAGTGTTGGACTGAACATTCTAACGATTTTGATATGATAAAATAAATGAGTAAAGATGTATCTTTTGTCTTGATGTATAACCTCAAAAGGAAGCATTTGGGAACATAAATGTGCGCCACAATTTTAATTTAATTTCCATCCATCCATTATCATCCATTTTTATGGGGCCAGGTCACGGTGGCAGCAGGGCAAGCAAAGCACCCAAGACGTCCCTCTCCCCACCAACACTTTCCAGCTCCTCCTTGGGGAGCTAAGGTGTTCCCAGACCAGATGAGATATGTAATCCCTGCAGCGTCTCCTAGATCTACCCCCGGGCCTCCCCCCAGCGTGACGTGCCCAGAACACCTCTAATGGGAGGCACCCAGGAGGATCCTGATCAGATGCCCAAACCACCTCAACTGATCTCTTTTGACATAAAAGAGCAGCGGCTCTACTCTGAGCTTCCCCCTGAGGTTTTACATCAGGCTATGCATCTTACCCTATCACTAAGGCTGAGCCCTACCACCCCGCGAAGGATTTCGGCCGCTTGTATCCACGATCTAATTCTTTTGGTCACTACCCAGAGGTCATGACCATAGGTGAGGGATGGGACATAGATGGACAAGTAAATTGAAAGCTTTGCCTTCCAGCTCAGCTACAATCATGACGTTCTGGTGCAGCGCCTGCATCACTGCAGATGCTGCACCAAATTGCTAGTCCATCTCATGCTCCAACTCATCAACAAGACCTCGAGATACCTGAACTCCCTCCCTTAATTTGATTTAATAATGATATATTGTGTGTTGAGCTTGAAGTAGTGCAAGAGCAAAAGTCAACACATGTCCTGAATATAAAGGATTCATCTTTTGGGGAGCATGAATCTGCTATGGAAATTTCATGGCAATCTAATCATAAATTTACCGTGTAAAATTTAAAAGTTTGTGCTGATCGTAGCACAAGAAGAAGTTGTCAAAAATCTTAAGGAAACATCCTCCTGGGACCATGAATATCCACAGCAGCTATCAGATCAGGGGTTGCCGATAAATGTGGCCCACCCAATCAGATGATTGACTTTGTCAGTGGCAGGGCTAGTGGGAGAAATATCTTAATCTATCACAGAGAAGCAGCATTTCATTTTTTATTTTATCTATTTATTTATTTTTTAGGCACGATGCACTTTAAACTAGTTCCAATACAGAGGGACTGGTGTGTTGCACAGAGTTTTTTTATTGCTAATTTTCATTTATGTGACATACATCTTTAACAACTCCAAAAAAACACAACCCAAACCTTCGGGAAACAAATGTCCACATTGTACATTTCTGCAAACCATGGGTACGTAACACTTGTACATTTAATTTGTAGCAGATATGTTGAAACTTCTCAACAACATTGTGGTTAAAGTGTGGTTAGGTTTAGGCACAAACCACTTAGTTGTGGTTAGGATTGTAAAGATAATGTTTTTGCTTGAAACACCCACATTTAGTGGCACAAAGGCCATTGGAAATGCAGGGGTGGATCAGTGAAAAACAACCTGGATCGTAGGCTCAAATGCTGCTGGGAAAAGCCACAATCTACTAGTAAAAAACACCAGTTTGGTGCCACAAACACAGATGGAAACACTGCGAAGGGTCACCAAGAACCATCAAGGTTGTTGTCCTGGAACAGTGGTCTGTAGTGGTCTGCACCTTGGCAGGTGTCTCAACTGGGTGACACGCCACCCAGACTTTCTCACTCTTTATACCACTTCTGTCGCTCTCAGCGTCTATTATCACAACAGAAGGGTTTACATCATTGTGCACTGTGATCAGATGCCAAAGGGCATTAACAAGTATTGGAATTTAAAGACCTGGGGATGAGAATGGGTTGATTTGGCATGGCTGATAATATTGCCTCTCTTCAACCCATCTTCAGCAAAATTAGTGCAAATATTTTTCATTCTGTAGTCATCTCTCTAGAAATCTGGCACAGTCAAAACATTTGCAAGTTATTTTTGACTTTCTCCTAGTTCTACATGTCAAGAACAACATAAGTGATGAGGACTGGAGTTTAATTAGTCACAACAAATAATCTACTTGCAGATGGGCTGTGCCTTTTTCTTTTTTCTCCCTTAAATCAGAGGTAGAGGCAGATTTAGTCATAACTGCAACACATAAATTGGAAAAAGGCAGCGATCTTCAAAAGCTCAAAGACACTTAATGTGAGATTGGTCTCCGGTGCATTTTTCCCCACTTTGTAATCACTTTCATGCTGTTTCCTCAGCCCAAGCTGTGGCATAAAATTGGTAAAAGTTTGTGTTGTGCACTCTTTCCTCTCCAAAAGTTCAAATCTCACTCAGATCAAAGGGAATTATAAAACAGGTGCCAGTTTACTTTTTTCTCTTCTGTTTCATAGTTGCTGCAGATCAAGCAGTTTGTGTAGCCTGAAAATGAAGATCCCTGAATCGTGTTTATACAAAAATAATTCAAACCAGGAGGAAAAAGAAAATCCTGCAAATGTACACTCACAACTTGTTTCAATTCTATGGTTTTACACAATAAAACAAAGCCAAAAATCCCCTTGTCTTCACCAAATTTTTATAAGGCAGTTTTAATACAATGACAAAACATTTAGGTTAGCATCAAAATGAACACAACACAAAGAAAATAATCCATAGCTTTCCCCCTGGTATAGCCTGGATTGCAAACACCTGATCAAGCAAATGGCAGTTATATGCACAAATGAAGTAAAAAAAAAAAAAAACAATAAAAAACAACAAAACTGAAAAAACTGAATTTTCCTTTGAAGGATTAATAAAGGAATGCTTTCTTAGAAGACAAAAAGCGACATGTATGTATGGCTTAAGCTTCCCTATACAAAATATCAAATGTTTTATAGTGACTCATATCCTCATATTCTTAAAAAGCACTTGGTGATGTCTGCTTTTTAAAACTAACAAACTTTTTTTTTTATCTTAATGATGTGACTGCAGGTCAGCAAAGCAGTTTATCTCAGCAAGTCACCTGAGATTGAGATTGACTATCCTCAGGCAGCTATACCATCTGCTGAAGCCATTAAGGCTGTTTGGAGGCTGATGAAGGTATGAAGGAAATAAGTTAGAAAATGAGAGAAAGGTTGAATAGGGCAGCTATGATCAGCACTATAAGAGACAGTTTGATAAAGTTGTTGCTGTAGGAATTTGGGAGGAACCCAGCGTGGTCTGTACACAGATTCCTCCACCGACATGTTGGGGGTCGAGGCGGACTGCACTTTACTCTCAACATAACACCCAGAACCTTTGGCTTTACGCTAACTTCACCCACACACCTCGCTTGACTGACGGGGCTGTAATTGATTCAAAAAATAAAAATTAAAAGTTAAAAAAAAAAACTAAAACCTCGGTAAACTCATAGCATATTAATTATGCTAAATTAAGCAAGTACATATTTTATGTAGTTAAATTCCTTGTCAGTTAAATAGTACTTGTTTTAAAATGTGTAAGCTATTTTTCAA
Organism: Epinephelus fuscoguttatus; assembly: GCF_011397635.1. Lineage (NCBI taxonomy): Eukaryota > Metazoa > Chordata > Actinopteri > Perciformes > Serranidae > Epinephelus > Epinephelus fuscoguttatus. Next base: position 38,638,828 of record NC_064763.1, on the reverse strand, counting down.
ATTAATTTGGGCTACCATTAGTTACCAAATATATGCAGCTGTTGTTATTGCCCTCTCTGTTCCTGGCGTTTTATTGTCCCTTGGTTTCTTACCTCGTGTTTGGTTGACATTGAAGACGTCCAAAATCGAGCGTTGCTCAACCCCACTGAAATGAATCACTAAAGTCAACTTTTTTTTTCACCTCTAAATGTAATCATTCAACTTTTTATGAGTTATGACTTGAACGTTTGGTGCTTCACAGAAAATAAGTGGAACTTTACTTAGCAAAGTGCACAATTAATTCTCCCATACTTAATCTTCTTTACACAAGCTCTTTCCCAACAACAACCATCGCTCACATTGGCACCATTCATATAAATAATATATTAATATTTGATGAGGAATTGTGTGCTTTGACAGCAAGCAATCTTGCATACAGTTTTTTTTGTTTTGTTTTTACAAATTAAAAAAAGCACTTTGTTTATTCCTATAAAGGAAAAAAATGGGACTAGCTTGAAAGGAATACTCAGATCCACTCTTTGTTTTAGTCCTATCACATTGTCATACTTAAAGCTAGAAAAGTAGACATTTCACTTATTGATTAATACCACCACCACAGGTACGTTACATTTTTCAGGTTATTATGTGGCAAATAAGTTGAAACTTTATGTTTAAACAATGTTGTGGGTTCAGTTTAGGCAGAAAAAGTACCTGGTTATTGGTAGGAGAAGATCATGTTTTGGCTTAAAATACCTGGTTTTAGGGGCACAATCTGTGCTGGAAAAGCAATAGTTTCTGGATAAAAAACAATTGGTTTTCATGCCATTGTCCCAGCAGGAAATGCAGTGATGTCTTGGTAAAAAGAATTGATTTTTATTGGCACTGTCCCATGGCAAGAAATGCAGGGATGTCTCAGCCACTATCCCCTCTGGGAAAACAGCAACAGGTTGCTATAAACATACAGCTCTCATGCAGTGTTTGTGTGTTTTAAGTAACCAAAATTTGTACTATCCCACGTTATCATGAGCCAGTAATTCATGTGCTGACAGTAGTAATGAATAATGAAGCAAACAGTCCTGTAAGGTTGGAGGTTGAGGTGGAAAATGGGTCACAAAACACAGGACTTTTCCCCGGAGACCAATGTTTAGAATCATGTGAACTCTGAGTGAACTATGAGTCATTTTATGGTAACTCGACCCCATTTTTCTTTACCGAAACCTAACCACAGTAACTTTACTTGCCTAAATCCAACCTTCATAACTTAACAAGTACGTCACTTTATGTTAAGTACAAAACATCATTTGTGGGGCGCTAATTTGTAGGATATCATATGAGATGTTGTATGAGGATACGTTGCTACTAAACACTCACGTTTGGTGTGTAAGGCCTTGTTTAGATGACAATGGTTTCTCTAAAAACGGAAAAGTCTGTCCTTTGGGTTTTAGAAAACTTCCGCGTTTATATGATGACGTTATTTAAACGATCCCCGTTCACACGGAGCCGCAAAATCTACTGGAAACGCTGTAGTATGCACGCCAGGCTAATGGGTGCCAGTGTAAATTTGCAAAGCAACACCACGGCATGACGCCATGCACCTGCGCTGAAGCGCCTTCATCTACAACACAGTGATTACAAACCAAAACAAAGAAGACACAATGGCAAAAGCACACACAGATAACTTTGTCTGGACGGACGATGAGGTAGAGTTGCTACAGTGAATTTACACTTTGCTGGAGAAACGCTGATAAATTCAACAGGGTGAGCAGCACAAACAGCTCGGCATTGTTGTTGTGATGGTTTCTCGCGCATGCCTAGTGACTGGAAGCGTAAGGCGCATGTGCGAAAGTCTCCGTTTTCAGAGGAACTGCATATTGCAAGTTTACATGACAACGGAGACGGTGCCATTTCCAAAAAATTGCACTCTGGAACCCGTTTTCAAAACGTTGCGTTTACAGGCACCCAAAACGCCGCTGTCGTGTAAACGATCGGCCAAAACGCAACTAAAGTTTACCGTTTTCAGTTGAAATCGTTGTCGTATAAACGGGACCTAAAAAGATGTTGAAAACACAACAATGACTCGTTAAATCTCAACCGTAGTTTTGTAGTTTGTTTCTCTCGAGCAGTGGTCTGCAACTTGGCAGGCGTCTCACCTAGGTGTCACAACACCCACCCTCCCCACCCCCTCCTGATGACAAAGTCACCTCATATACAATGTCACTTTGGGAATGTTGATATGATATGAAACATGCAAATGCAACATATTCATGCCTTGCAGAATCTTACAATGTCAGCATTTTCTTGTGGTGACTGGGCTGCCCATGACTTTTCAATCATAAACTACATATAGGCACATATTGTGTCGTGACAGTGTTGGAGATATGGATCTTGTACTGTGTTGTGTTGTATGTATTTTTGGCAGACTATGGCCTGCAAGGCAGATTGCTCCTCATGGACATTTAAGTATTTTGAATCTTGATAGTACTTGTCAGCTGTGCCATTTGCTGGACATGTAGAAATCTAAGTGACAGGCCATGTCCTTTTTAAAGTATGACAGCTGGAGTGCAGGGAGTGACTAATCCACAAGTTAGAGCATGTGTTCATTTTCACAGAATTTAATGAGACTGTGTTGGAGCCAGAGGGGGGGTTGAAGCCTGATGAGAGCCAGAAAAGAGGCAGAGCAGCAGGGCGTCCTCTGACTGAAATCACTCTGTTTCTGATTGCCACCATGGAGCGATCCTGCCAGAGGATCACAGGCACAGCGTGGGGCTGCTCACTCTCTGCCGGCAGTGATGAACAGAAGGTGCCACTTACCTGCTCCTATCTGACCGGCTTGCTGTCAGCCTCAAGAGCACTTTGTCTTTTTGACTGTCAAACTGCAAAAAAAGCTCTCCCCAGGCAGCCTCCAGTAGAGTGACTTGCACAGATAAAAGAGTGAATGATGGACAGATGTGTGGTTGGGTGGACAGAGATTACACTGAGGAATGGATGGGTTGGTGGGCAAGGAGAGTGGTGGATGTTTACCTGTGTGTATGGCAGGATGAAGTATAGACTGGCTCCTAGGGAGATGGAAAAGAGATAGGTGGAGGGTTGGATGGACAAAATTGCTTTTCGAAGTTTAGGTTTTTCTCATGAGAAAAAAATACAAAACTTTTACTGAGGTCAAATCCATCGAATATCACAATTATAATCTTGGCTATAATGGGAATGGCCAGTTTTACCAAACTTGTGTTTGTTTGTTGGATATCAAATGTATCTGTCTGTCTGAAATTATAATGTCTGCAAATAATATCTAAACATAAAAATAATGGACTGGATAGAGAAGAATATAACAGTACTGACTGTAAAATAGAACCGAGGGCCACTTCCCACTGAATAAGGTTTGAACTCTACATCGTTTTCTGTTCCCAGAAATCAACGCTATGGACCGAGGAGACTACATCTATTTTTATTCTTTTAAGAATGGTTTGGCATTCAGTGTCCTGCTCCAGGACAATTGAAAAATGTGGACAGGTGGAGACAGGGGTGTAACCACCAACCCTGTGATTTATGGATGAGCCACAACCACCCCATGTTTTACAGTGGTAACCTGTACAGCACAATTTTTGACCTCAGCTGCCTCTTTTTCAGATTATCAGAATCACATTTCTGCAGCTGTAACCACCAAATGCTTTAGGACCTTGGGAACCCTTCATCTATAAAGGCCAATTTCCACCAGATGCGTGTTGGTTGCATCTCCGCTCCGGCACGGCAGCAGAGCCGATAGGATTCAATTCTAGTCAATGTGTGTGTTTCCACCGGCTGTGGCTGTGCTGCGTTCCAGCTCCGTCACAGCTCCAGCACTCCGGAGCCCTCAGCAACAGATACGCAGGACTTCTATTTTTGCCTGACGCCAGAGCACAACGCAACAATTCAGCACAGAGCAGATCGTGCGGGGCAGGAAGTCGTGCACAGAAACACAATAAAACATCCGGTTAATTTTCAAAATAAAATACAGTGTTCACAGCGGATCATATTTCCCTGCACTACACCTTGAAAACTACATAATGGGCAGAGGCAGGCCTGAAGTCAACAGGTGAGAGGTTTTCAGATGTCATTTCACCCCGTGAACACAATGGACGAGGAGATATTAATCATGGCAGTGCACAGATGTCTTCCGGCGGAGCTGCACCGCTCCGCACAGCAAACGCAGCCGGTGGGTATTGACGGACGGCGGAGCACGCAGCGGATAACCAGTGCTGCCGTTCCGCAACGGACACGCATCCAGTGGAAATCTGCCGTAACTCCCAGTCAGTTCTTCAGGAAGAAAGCGATGTTTAGGACCTTCAGTAACAGAACAGCTTCAAAAACAGCAGGCAAAGCACGCAGAATGCAGCTGAATGCCATACAATATAGTTTTAAAGCATTCCGGTAAACACACAGAAGAGAAGAAAAAGTATTTTGAACTCATGGCCTATTCCTGTAAAGGTTGGCTCCCCTGATAGCGACAAAAAAAACCTCCCACCAAGTTGAAAAAAAAAAAAAGATGCACAAAGAAAATACACAATATAGGTCACCGGAAATTAAAGGCGTAAATCTCAGAATAACAGTCATGCCAATTGTAAAGGATCGGAATCTTTACATACACACACACACACACACACACACACACACACACACACGCTCTTGCTCTATTGACAGCTCACTGTGAACATTGCTCATCACACTGAACGCCCACTCTCCGACAGGAAGGCAATCAAAATTCTTGGCTTTTTTTTTTTTTTTTCTTACCACCCAAAAAGGGCACACACTGTATATCTGGTATTATTATATTCAAACCTCATTCACATCAAATCTCTGAAAAAAAAAAGCATATCAGTAATGGTAATGATCCTGACGAAGATCCATGTGATCGAAACGTTGATCTTATATAATAAACCTTTGAGGAGCGTGCGGACTTCACCCCTTTTTTTTTTTTTTTTTTTTTACGAAGTCTGTTTGCTTGATGGTCCTGCACCTGTAATATCTTGGATGTGCGTGCTCTACTCCAGTTTGAGTTATGGTAATGGTGGCATTAAATTAGAGTACATTACCTTGTCCTTCCTGAGGGGGGAAACATGTAAAATTAAATGTATTAATGAATTTGAAATTTGATATGGGCCGGTGTGCGACAGGGTTTCTATGCTAAATAGCTATACAGGAACATTTTAAAAGTAAATGACAAATAATAATAACTAAATAAATTCTTTTTTGGTGGCTCCTACCTGCAAAAAAAGAATTTGCGTTTTGATTTTGTTGTGGCAGCCATTATAGTCCAGTACATACAGGAAAGAAAAAAATGTAAGTAACCCGTTGTGCATGTGCTATATACAGGGATTATACAGGGTTACGGTTGGAGTGCAAGACGAGTGCTGTGTGGAGCACTTCCTTTCTCATGTGAACTGCAGAGGCTTAAGCCTTTCAACTGAACTTTGCTCATCATAATCTAATAACAGTAATTTCTAAAACCCTTCCCAGATTTACTTTGCTCCAGTGCAAGTGTGTAATTGGAAAGAAAACTCTGGCTTTGCATTCAAATGAGGAGGAGAATCACTGTGGTGCTGTGTAGTTAGGGGAGTGTGTGTGTGTGTGTGTGTGTGTGTGTGTGTGTGTGTGTGTCTTTCATTATCATAAGTATCCATGCTTGAGTCATGAAATGGCACCGGTATTGAATGAATACATTTTAAGTAGTTTATTGGTTTAGTTTCCACTAACAGCTGAGAACATGGAATTTGGTCTTATACTGTCATAGGTTTGGCTGTTTTTTCCGTTATGATCAGTGCTTAATATGTGAATCAGGAGGTGCTGGAACACCAGAGGGTGGGGGTTCGGAGGGGAACCGAAACCAAACAAGAATGACATAATAAACAACACTACGTACATCACACTATTCCTGCATCTTAAGACGTGGAGCCTGGTAAACACTATGGCCTCTAGTTTCCTGGCGCGGCGCAGGGTGGCGCAGGGTGGCGAACCCCGCTCAGAGCTAGTTTCGAGCAGCGCAACCCGTTTGGTAGTTTGGCAGACCGAGGTGCGCTGAGATGGGTGTGGCAGCACAGCAGGGGGAGGTGTTACAGATCCAGCTTGGTGCAGTGACAGTTTCGTGCCAAAAGGCTTCACTGAAGGTGTGCTAAAAGCTCACCATCTGAAACCAGGTCTACTGTCAGCGCAGGCCGAGCGCAGCCGGTGTAAGCCGAAGTTTGGCTGACCGGCGGACAGTGTGCACACGTCACCAAAACCTCACAGGCAGGTTTCCAGAATGTCAGGCACATTAACGATGCAATAAATACCCAAAAACCACTATTCAATGCAACTATCTGCAATCAGCACATAAATGTATCTCTATATCGACTGTCCCGTCACATCTGATGTCAGATCAAAGGGGATTGGCACGTTTGGCACGCGTAATGGAAACCCAACCTGATTTGATTAACACAGCTGCAAACTAATGAGTTCACATCCCTCTCAGCCAACCACAAACAGCCACAGCATCAGATAGGGAGTATATATTCAGCATCTGTCATCTTAGAAAAGCCAAAACAAAAGAAACAGAGTGAGACTGCGAGAGAGAAAGAGAGAGCGTGCGCACACGAGAGAAACACAACACTGATTTACAATTGTCGTGACCTCCTCCCAGGCTACCTTTGCATCATCAGCCCGTGGAGGTCTGCTCGCAGTTCCGTATATTCGTTTCTCATTACATCTTCGCGCGGCGCATTTAAGGGCGAGGAGAGGGGCTCATTTGATTGGTGTAATGTGTGTAAAACCCACTCCACGCCTTCTCTCCTCCCTCTTTCTGACTTGCGCAGGTAGGAAGGACGGAGGTGGGAAAGAGGAGTAGCTGCGCCAGCGCGCACGGTGTGCCAAACTTGCAAAATCCACCTGGCCACACCCAATTGCCGAAGCGCAGGTGCGCTGTGCCTCCGCCTCGCCCGGTCTGCGAAACTAGAGGCCTTTATGCCCACAACAATGGGAATTATAATTGACCATACTCATTTCACCACACAGCATAAACACACACTGGCTATGGGGCTTACATTAATAGGCTGTACTCTGCACATATCATGCCCACACGATGGGACTTACAAATTTTCATTTGCCATTTCATCATTTCGCAGCACAAATGGCCACCTGCTTGGCTGTGGGGCTTACAGCAACGTAATGATATGTTGCATTCCTCCATTCATTGGCCAAATGCATAAATCATCATCATACTCATCACCATTCCAACCAATGATTAACACTACACAGCAGAGAATAGTAATAATAATAACAAAACAAAAACATGCTTACCTTTCTGTTTTACAAAAACGCCCATAAAACATCCAGAGAGACAACACTGCTTTGGCCACCTGTGTTGCTATTATTGCCACCCTGTTGATCCACTGAAATGACTTTGGCCTGTTTAGGGTCTGACAGATCTACTGGTTTGAAGACATTCAACAAATTTGATTCTCTTTTTGACATTTTCTCTCCTTGTTGCTGAGGGCAACAGTAGTGTAGTGTGTTGCAGGAACATTAGCTCACATAACACACATGTTTAAGGCGTCACTGCCTCATCTGTGGGCATCCAAAATAGGCAAACAAGCGATTTACATGTTACTTCAATGGGAAATAAAGGAATGACCTAACAGGAAAGAGCTGTTCAAATAGGTACAGGTGTTGTATTAAATCCTGTGCCCCTGTAGAACAGTGTTTTATCCCTCTGTATGCCTGGTTCACACTACACGCTATCATCATATCATTGGAAACAGACTACATTATAAATGAGCCGTTATTTATTAATCTCTCTGATTTTTAAATTTTTACTTTTTATCCACCTTGATAAAGTTAATGCATCACACCGTCATTTCAAACTCAACACTTCCTGTATCTGTTTCTAATTAAAAGCCCCTTATAACTTCAGTTGAGAGAATCCCTTAATTTTCTAAACAGGCTTTTATTGTGAAACATTTGCAGGAACTTGTTGTTGTTGTTGTTGAACTTGTGTATGGCGCTTCAACTGTAGCTCCTGCCATCCGCTGGCGCTTTTTAACATTACTGCAACATCATTTCAGCTGGCACATGAACAGACACAGGGACTGAAATAAAAGTAATAAAAATAGGACAAGAATAACCCGATGACATCACACACGTTGTGAAAGACGACCGGGGATAATTGGTGTGTACCATCGTGTAGTGTGTCATGTCTGTCGGCCAAGTCACAGCACGATTTTATGACTCCACAATCGTGTAATGTGACATAGTGACTGTCAGAACGGACAGAGATGTTGTGTAGTGTGTACCCGGCATTAGGTATAGGCTATGGTTCACATCACATCTAGGTAGGGGGAACACTTATTGACTGGGAAACAGTCTTCAACACAAAACTGGAACACAGGCAGTGAAAGTCCCAAATCCTCAAATTAAGCCTCGTTATGATAACATAATACTCACCTAGTGGATTGGCTTCACTACAGCTGGTTCATTTCATCCAGATTAAGGCATTATAATTCAAATAAGTATGTATTGATAGGAAAATGTTTTGTTTTTTGATTTTTTTCCCCTTTGTGTAGAAAGCCAACTGTGTACATGCCTAAAAGAAAATTTCAAATGAAAGAAAATTGTTCCTTGAAAACACCTGTATGTGCCACTTTGTGGTGGGTTCAGTGTGTTTTCTAACATTTTCAAACCCTATGTGGTCATGAAAGTTGCTTTACACATAAATAACAAAATCAACCCTAAACTCAGAAGAACTCAGACAGAAAAGAGTAAAAAAAAAAAAAAAGAAACCTGCAGCGTTTAAAGCCTGAAAGCAACGATTCATTCCAGTGAGTCCCTGCAATTTCTTCCATGTCACTTTAATGGCCCTTCAAGAGGCCGACCAGCTTTGTGCCTGACGCCAATTTCACCCTGTCTGCTTCCTGTTGTTGCCTTTTCTAACTTTACACACATTTACACCATCACTTATATTCACATTTGTCAAAAAGTCACACATGTGCACATACACACACGTGCCCACACACAGACATACCAACAGATAGACTTACACAGCCACACAGTGAGCCAGAGTGGTTTTTAAATGAGACTCACATGAACACGCAGCGCCTTGAAACACACACTTATCCTTCCTGTAGCCTTTATCTGAATCCTCATTATTTGGTGGCCAAGCATGCACTTTCCTTCAAGGCTTCCACTTAACAAGACAAAAAAAAATAATCTCAGTCAGTACATACAGTAATGATCAAATGCAGCAGCCCTTAATTAAGGTATGGATGTTTCTAATGTCTGTGAAGAGTCGATGTGTACATGACCCCAGTTTGCACAAGACTTAGGAGAATTTGCATTTGTTTTTCCAACAACAGGAGTTAATGAAGAGTGAAAAACACTTAAAACGTTCTGGCTGGATATGGCTCCCCAAGGCTGTTTTTTTCTCTTTTGATCATTATAATCACATTGACTATTAGTTAACACTTTAACTGTTTCCTGCATTGTCAGCCTGAGGATTACAATCAATAGTTCTTTATTTATGCGCTCACGTGCTGTTTAAAAGCCTCTCAGGCTCATTAAAAGATGAGTCACTTGACTGCTGCTGTTCGCTTTTTTTTGGTTGCTGTTCACACAGCGAGCACAGCATGCTTTCATATTTCACTGAGTCTCGATTGTGTTGCTTGTTAGTTTGTTTTGAAGTCAGGGTTAATGGGCGATCTATTCTGTCTCACACTGGGCCTTTGACATCCTCCACTGACCAAAGACTGAGATAACAAGACTCTGGAGGAGAGACAGACAGACAGACAGAGTATAGCTTTGAAGAACCGGAGCGTTTATACTTGAGTCTTTTTAATATAGGTCTGACACTGATATTGATACTGTTGGTGTTTGTATGTGAGCCTTTTGTTAGTGATGATGGTGCATGCAGAAATTTGGCATGGAAACATTGCAAACCACAAAGACTGCAAAATAAGTGACAGTCAGTATTATAAAAAAAAAAAGACAATTAACATAGAACTGTGCTGCGCTGTACAGCTTTCAGCCTGTTTTAGCCCATTATTTTCTCCCACATTGAGAAATGTTGGGGAGTGCCCACTGTGCAAGACTATACTCCCATAGGGGGCAAAATTATGGATTCAGCTCAGCTCAAGTCCAACCACGGACATCTGGCCGACAGCCAAAGGTGGGCATTGGGCATAAACACAGTCCACGGTCATCTGAGAGTTTACAACTGGAAAACAGGCTTGAATCATTAATACATCTCCTTGAGACAGAGGTGGAGATAATTGCTGATATGCTAGTGTAGTGATCCTGCTGGGGTTGACGTCAGCAAAGGCATGCGGTCGCCAGTGGTTCCCACGGATGGGAGGTTCCAGACGTAAAAGCGGATTCATGTTTGAACATGGGAGAAGAGTAAGAACAGAACAGAAAAAAAGGCAGAGGTCCCATGTGGAGCAAAAAAAAAGATTCAAACAGTAACTAAGACAATTTCAATCAGAAGAGACACGTTTTTATTGGTAAAAGAATATTTATTAACATGTGAACGTATGAATAAGAATGTGGAAAGTCTTTGGCGATTAGACCCTGTAGAGATGGTTTGATTTAAGGAGGGTGATGACTCCATAGTCGAATAGGGAACCCTAGACGCTGGTGGTGGTAGAGGTGGTGAAGTTGAGACGAGAGGAAGATGGAGAAGTACCGATGATCTGGATGAGACAAGCAATGAGTCTTTGAGCGCTTGTCCTGGACTCTGGGTACGATGGCTGGAGGTCAACGGGGTGGAGGAGGGTGCGAAGATTCTGCCTAAAATGATGGCTGGCATCAGCAGAAGAGAGAGCAGATTTAAAATTTTGCAGTGGCTGAGAGATCGTGCCAAAGTGCGATTGGATAACAAGAGGAGTGAACACCCATAGACAGCTGATTGGAAGGAGTAGTGAGAGTGGGATGGAGAGAAATGTGAAAGGGTGAGCGAGAGAAGGTCCTCCTGATTGAACTCACGCTGAGCTTCATTAAACTATAGTGCTTCCCAAATCGTAAGGTTCTTGACTTAAAAGAGAATATTTCTCAACTGATAATACGTGGGGCCAATGCAGAAAGCAATCACAGGTGCTACAGGTATACAGTAACTCTCTGGACAAACTGGAATCCCAGTTTTCTATTAGTGGACCACTGCCATAGAGGGATCAACAGGTTCAGCAGACTCTTATCACTGCATACATGGCTCAGCAAAACCTGAGAGGGATCATCTATATCGATAACGTCAATCTGTTCTGGGGTTGTAGACATCTTTTCAGGGCAGATGGCCTTCACCCGAGCAGATTTGGAGTTAAGGTGCTGATGGACCATTTCTGGTTCATCCTGTGACACGCATTGGACAGACCCAAGATGATGCATCCTGACAAGCGGTTGTTCATGCAGCATGAAGACAAAACTTTGATTGATTGAAACACACTGGTTAACGCTGATATTAGATTCATCCCCACCACCCACCTGCCACATCATCAAGGCCAGCAAGGTCACTAAGTTTGCCTCATTAGTCTTCCACGAACTCCTGTCTTAGAACATTCTTTAGCCACAGTTTATCTTAAAAATCCAAATAATGCTTTTAAACACTAAAATGAGTTCATTCAAATATCATAAACAGTTAGATTACCAATGACTTCTCTGTTTGCCACTGTGGTTATATTTGGGACATTTTATTCATATCTCGTACAGCACTGTGGCTTCAGTGGCTTGTCTCGCCATACTGCTACAGACACTGGAGGGTTTTTATTTTGATTTCTCTCCCAGAAAACACCAGAGTCCTCTTTATCCTTAATGCTGTACGTAAGCCTAGAAATCATACTGGCTACTCACCGCCCGAAGCAAAAGGTTAGAGGGCTTTATATTTTTCTGAGAAAGAAAATTAAATGGTAGCAGTTATATTCCAGGACAAACACAGTAAGCAGTAGGACTATGGAGTCATCTGTTATTTAAAAGATAAATTCAAACCGAATATTGTGATGCCACTATGCATTCAACCAGCCAGGTGTCTCGGCAGCATTTTGCTTCTGTTTGTTTCGTGGAAGTCAGTAGCAATTCCCATGAGGGAAAACAATATACCCAAACCTGTGAAGACTGCAACAGTGGCAGATTCTTCTAAACAGTATTTCCGAAAAATGGATCCTGACTCACTCCTGGCTGAAGTAGACACTGAACGTGTGCAGAAGCTGCTCTGTAAGGCCTGTAAGGGATCTGCTGCCCCAGGTCAGCACATGGAGCCAAATGAGGGACAGGTGCAGCAGACAGCCCTGGGATACAGGGCATGGAGTCAGTCTTTTAATTACAACTACGAGGGTTATGAAGATCCTTTTCATGTTTGGCTGATTAGGATTTTCCACAGACAGAAATGTAAAGCTTTTCATTACGTCAGTGCATGTGGGAAGCCTGAGGGCTGTTACCAGGAGTGCAGTCATGCATTATGTGATACAATATGTGTATTTTATGTATTATGTCAAATACAAAAAATGTGATATTGGGTAGAAGGCAGAATTACAAGAACAGCTTTAAATTAATTTCATTTGCAGCCTCAGAACCATAACCTGTAAGTATCATTAAAACTTGTCAAAAATATTTAGATATGATAAGAAATGTTAGTTCACTGGAGCAGGTGTCATTTAAATATTGTAATTTCAACTAATTCAGACAAAAAAAAAAAATCATCAACCACTATATCAACCTACAGCTTTTTAAAGGATAATGTCTACATGTTCAGGACAATCTGGAAGGTACCTTATTAAGCGAGAAAATATAATGACTCTTTCTGTTCCAGCTGTTCCCATCCAGCAAACTTCCTGACACACTCACTTTTTTAAAAAAAAAAAAAAACACTTATATGCTCCTGACATGCCTTTTTTTCCACACCAGCAGTGAAAACATGGAGACATGGGATGACAGCACTGCTTATCTGTCAGATTGGACCCCAACTGTGATGGGACAGTAAGCTGCTCTTGGAGCTGGCAGCACTATGCCTCAGCACTTCATGTGGTGCCACACAGTTATTACTGAACTGTTATCTCCACACCTGCTTCTCCCACTGAAACTAGGAATAAGTTTACGAGTAACTCCGTATTTTTTCATGAGCGAGGTTTGAAATGAATCCCCATTTTATTTGGATTAATTATATTTGGAGGACGTACCATAGTTGTGTGGAAAATAAGAGAAACCATGAAAGAAAATGCAGCATTCAGGCAGTGGTGATTCTGTCACTCCTGCTAAAGAGCAAGAAGAGCTCCACAAACTAATACTGGAGCTACAGAAACCTAAACAGAGGTATTTTCCAGTGTTGTAAGTTCAGTTTGATATGTTACGCAGTTCAGTTTAGGACTACTTGAGACTAGGAGTGGGAGTGATAGTGCTGTTTAGGGGTTTCAAAGTGGGAGCCAAAGGGTTAAGGTTAGATGATAGCAAAGTAGGCAAGAGATAGGCAGACAGAAAAGTAAGACGGAAAATATGGAAGACAGAGCCAAGGAGAGATGTCTGTGTGGACTGAACTCTCAGTTTGGAAGTTCAGTATGATGTGTTACTGTAAAACATGAAAGCTCATCAATTAGAGCAGAAGATTGAGCAGGTGACAGTATGTGCACAAGACACAACACACACACGCACACAACTGCACTGCAAGATGAAACATTATTTAAAAATGCAGAGTGGGCTAAGGAAATGAGTTATAATTCAGGATACGTCAAATCACATTCTGCAAGGACAAAATTATGCAGTGATAAAAGCATACAGAATGACCAAAAAATGAATACAGGAAAATAACAAACCATTAGATTTTTTTAACCAGCTGTCAGTAATACATTTCAGCTTCAATGAGCGTCAATAACAGAACGTTTCTCAGTTCAAAACATGTAAATGTCAGGTTTTGATGCCATTCCCTCACAGTCACAGAAAAAGAGCTTCTTTCAATAGCTGCTACTTTGCACCAGTGTTCAACAATCAAACGGGGAGAAATCCATCAAAGAAGGGGCACCGAGATCAGTAGACTATACCATAAAACTTCGATTAAAAGCCTAGTCCCAATTAAATGCATAGTCCTTTTTACTAGCCTGGTGTGGCTACACGTTTTGACAAATGAACGCCTGTCTCAATTAGAGGCCTGGTCTGGTTGCCGAGCAGCTCATTTCTTTTATAGAAGTTCTTCGGGATGTATAAAACCGGGTTTTTGGCTACAAAATTATGTCCATTCCTCAATTACCTTGTAAGTTATTTGTATTCCTTCAGTCTGTAAGGGTCCTCAGATCAATAGAATCAAATGCGTTTTCCAAAAAAATTTATCTCGGTAAAATTTTGTTGTAACAGGAATGCTGAGTGCCGTAATCCTCGAGTGCTGCAACACTAGCCCCTTTTACACTGCCAGATTTTGTGTGAATGTTGGGCCGTTTTGCCGGCAAGCTGCGAGCATTTAGACAAACAGAGTTGGATTGGCGAGTTGATCCAAGGTGCCCAATTTTCCACCTCGTAGGGTAGTCATATTGGCGGAACTCTTTTAGATTAAACAGACCGAGGCAGCCTTCCACAACGAGCTGTTGAAGACTTGTGGGAGGAGCTGTTGATGACGCTGCACGTGCGTCCCACTGGCGGTGGATAAACAGGAAACAGCTGATAGCAGGAATTAGCGAGCAGCTAGTAGCAAGAGGGAAACACAAACCTGACAGACACTGTAAAGATGAGCAACTGGGGAGACAAGGAACTGTGCGCCCTCCTTGTCCTCGCAAATGAAGAGGCCATTAACCGTCAGATGACGGGGACGGTGAAGGACGGGCCGATTTATGAGAGAATCGCCGCCTGACCAGCCGTGGCTTCCCTCCCACGTCACTGTTTACGTCACACACTGAGCTACACGTTTTGTTACTTGCTCACGCCCCCCATTGCCCGAAAAAGGCGCATTCTGTATAAACAAAAATAGGTAGGCGGCATGAAAGAAGTCAGAACGAAGACTGATTGGGCTTTCCTGCAAATCTGCACAATTCCTATCTAAAAAGGGCTACTGACTGTCTAATGAATTATATTATCTGACACCTAATTTTTAAACAAATAATATTCATACTAGTTTAAATAAACAATTTCATTGTATTTCCCAATCTTTAACGAGCAACAGTTTTGTGTGAAAGGAATTTAAGGCCTGCCCCATATAGATGCATGTCGTGCCTGTTCTGTGATTCCAATAGAACAGCCTATTAATTGAAGTTTTACGGTATTTTTGAGACCCTGCCAAAAATTTGATTTTGACTTTTTTTTTTTAATGTCCTGGGCGTTTATAAGAGGTAACAAGACATTATGTGACAGTCAAGGTATGCGCATTATATAGAATGCTTTCTGATCTAATATTAAACTTGAAAGAATTAATAACTGACAAAATGAGAATTGCAAGTGTTAAAATGACACAAAAAGCATTTGACCAAAATATCAGGCTCAGTAACCATCCAACACACTTGCAGGTTTCATGAGTTATTCTAAGTGAACTTCAAGGGTCTTAAACTTCTTCCTTGTATTTCTGTTTTGGAAATGGAATATTAAATTACATTGGAAACACACAGGGATATAATTTGCAGCAGCAACCCCCCACATGAGCTGGCTAAAAAACAAAGAAAAAAACATCATATTTAATTAAGGATCATTACTACCAGGTAGAATTGACTGTGTCCCCATCCTCCGATAGCTCACTGTGTTTTCATCTGAATTAATTGCTTGATTTAAGATGCATTTCCTGCCACTTGTGAGACGTTGTCAGTTAATGAGCGGTCGGTTGATAGAGACAAAATAGGTTGTGTGGCTCATTGCATAGCTCCTGCGCGAACACCCTGCTGGAGTTTGTGCTGTTTCTTGAATATTAAGAGGGTGGAACAGAGCCCAGAGTGGAATGATTTTGTGCCAGTGCGGTGGCTTGGCCCTCACAGGATCACCAGACCATGGATGTGATTATGTCCGAAATATACCGGGGTGTGTGTCCCACGCTGCAGGGTTTCCACACCTGAAGTGTTTTGAGGTTTGGAAACTGAAGAAACCTTATTTATCAGCAATAAACATGCTCTCTGCTACACTTGGCCACAACAATCCTTTTCTGTCAGTGAACAGTGCTTCTATCAGCCACCAGAAGATCAATTGTTGTAATTATACTTGGAAGTTACTGAAAATGGTTTAAGGGATGTCTTTAAAGAGCCAAAAAAAACCCCCAGAAGAACCTTTGAATGCTCTTATAGCATTAGATATCATCAATCTGTGATGTCCAGAGCAGAGGTACTTTGTGAACAGGAAATTAAGATATTAGTAAGACTTCTTTAATTTAGTATTTAATTAAGGGCATCACATGACACTATTGCAGACAATTTAAGGCTCTGAATGTTAGGAAAAAGCATAGACATTTTAAGGTCTTCAGGAACTTGCACCCTGTTTCCTGCATATCCCAGAGTGTCTTTTGCTATCATCTGGGACCAGATGGGGGCCATCATCTCTCTTTTGCATCATATTTTCTCTTAATTCATGGTCACTGCTGCACATAACTGCAAATGCAAAATATAAAAAGAATTATCAGTTCAGTTATGTGTCCACAGGATGCTTCCCAATCATTGTCTATGCAAGCCGCCGTGCAATACGTCCTGGTGGCGCTGCATTGCATTTCTAGAGACGGGACGTCCGCTCCTTATTTGCTTAAAATTGAATCTTAGCAACTTTATGCAAATCAGGGGCATCCAACAGGACTTGCCACCTCTGAAAAAACTTTAAAGTATTCGTTGTTGACAATGAAGACAAAATACCAAAAGTACGCTGAGGAGTGCTACGTCGCACATGCAAGTGTCAAAAGAGGTGCTCATTGGGTCCAAGGGAAGATTCAGAGGACTTGTGTGTAGCTGAGGAGTGAGGAGTGGGTTTTGAGATGTAACCTTGTCATTGACCTCTTTGACATTCCTGATTTACCACACCTGCATCAAGTTAGCATTCTGATTAGCTGCTGCAGACACACCTGCCTTGATATGTGTGTGAGAAGCCACATGCTTCCATGCCCTGATGAAGACTATATGTTGAAACGCGTAGGCGTCAAGCCAGTTTAATAAAGGCTTTTTAATTTTTTGTTGAACAGCGTGCCTTGGTGTTTTTCAGGTTGTGACTGAAGTTAACATTCAGCTACACACAAATCCAACCATTATTTATCTCTATTTGTTGTTGACCTCAAATGAAGACAGATTCAGCAACTGCACGGCTTGTTTCTCACCTCAAACGCTCTCAGAAATACACTTTGGTGAACCTTTTCCATTACATAAGAGAAAGTTGCCGAAAGAGCCAGCATGTGGTCCAGTTTGAAAAGTAATGCACCTAGTGGCTTGTCCATCAAGCATCCAATACCGGGGAAGCTGCAACCCCTCTCATAAAAATGCCCCTGTGGACACATTAGTCTCCCTCTGATTTAAGGTTTATATTCCTACTGCCTTAGTAAGGGCAGTGTATTAGTGTAATGTGCACATGTTTAAAATATGTATGTGTACATGTATTTGTGCACACATTTTAAGGAGGCTATATGTGCTGTATTCTCCCTTCATGAACACATACATTATGCTGAATTTATGTGGCAACAGGCTTTGTTATTTAATGTCTGAGTCAACAGCTTGATTAACAATTAATGGACTCAATGCAATTACTCCTAACATTTGTATTTATATTGTTCCACTCATAGGGATTAGAAGTTTAAGCTGATTTCAATCTCTTCAATTCCACTAATTGCATCCTCTCACATGAGGTAATTATTTCTGCATTGTGTCAGGCTACTGTAGAGCTGCTGAAACTCATTTCTGCTGTGTGAAACAATTTGTCGAAGTAAATGACTGTGTCTGCGCTTTCCTGTTTAGTAGCTCAAAAGAAAGATAACACAGGAAGTGTGCGCACCCCCGTGCATGTGCAAAAACCACCTTATGCTGATGCAGAATTGATATTCTCTTCACAGGGCCATCAAGCATGAAATAGCAGAGTACATTTTCTTTGTGTAAACTTGCAGTTCTCAGCAGTGCGCATTTGGCAATTCAAGGAGGGAAATTCTGTGAGAAAGAGCTTGGCTGAAAACAGGAAAATGGATTGAATTGAATCTTAAATCCATCTTATTCTTTTAATGTGAAGTCTCTGAATAGAATGAGACCCACAGGATGGATATTGGCCTTCATAGGCCTTTTTATTTGTGTGTGTACTATCAATCACTTTGCGGACAAATACATATTCTCACATTATGGGGCCACTCGTGCCTATTGGGGTAAAGAATTCTGGTCCCCACAAAAGTCCTCACGGGATACATCTGGAGGGGGAAAAACATTGCAGTTTCAGGGTCTGTTATTAATTCCCTCCCCTAGATGTAGCAACATATAATTTCAATCAAAGCAAATTGTAAAGCCCTTTGTCCTCTAAGGTAGAAAAGCACTATATAAATTAAGTCCATTTAGCATTTAAAATTCCTGTGTACTTGCACTTAACAATATTAAGAATAAAGACTAAGTCAACAAAAATGAATACATGAACAAAAGCAATGAAGACACTTCAATCCATCCTGCTGCGCGTCCTGCTGACAGAGCAGCTGGATCCAAGGACTTGATGGCTGTAACAGAGGTTGCAGTTGGTGTGGACTGAAGGAATGTTTCCATAGTGCATAATCTAGGCTTTAGTTCAAGTAAGTCTCCAGGAAATGAAAGCAAGGCAGTGCCCTTCTCTCCTGTGCGTTCTACTGATACTAAGGTGAGATGGAGTTCACCACAGTTGCCAATTAGTTTTCAGTTTTGCCACATACACATGACAGTCAGTCAGTGAATACATGTCATTTTTCCAGGGCGCACATTATGTTTGGTTGTTGTAAAGTCTGCGTCAGGGATGTTTTTGATTTATGTATGTAGTTAGGTGTTAGGTGTAAAAACAGGTTAACTCCACAGTTAGATTTGCTCAATATTCGACACTTAAACTGATCCTTGAATAAGACATGGAAAATAAATTGTGTATTTATGCAGGTTTATACACCAATAAACCATTAAAACCACTCACAGGTAAAGTGAATAACACTGATCTTCTTGTTACAATGCAAAGTTCTGCTAAGAATCCTTGGCTCCCGGCATGTATGTGAAAGCCACATGACACGCACCACCCATCCAAACATTGTGGACCAAGTACCTGTCCTAATGGCAACGGCACTCCTCAATGGCGGTGGTCCCCCCAGTAGGACAATGTATTGTGGCACACCACAAACACTGCTCAGGAATGGGCCAAGGAACATTACAAAAAGCTCAAGGTATCAACCTAGCCTCTAAAGTCCCCAGATCCCAGTCCAATCGAGCATCCATGGAACTTGCTGGTACCCAACCTCACAACCAATAGGATTCAAAGGTTCTGCTGCCAATGCCACAGTGCCAGACACCCCCAGATTTCCTGTGTCCAAGCCTCAACACCTCAGAGCCAAGTCAGATCCACAGTGGGGCCACTGACCTGTCGAGGCATGGGAACAGGACTTCTGGGGTACAACCATGTCCCAGGGATGCTCAATCGGTTTGGGATCTGTGGAATTCGGGGGCCAGGTCGATGCCTTAAGCTCTTTGTCATGCTCCTTGGGCCATTCCTGAGCAGTTTTTGCATCAAGGCATGGTGCATCGCAATCGGGGAGTGCCTGCGTCATGACAGGGGTTACTTGGTCTGTAAAAGTGTTTGGGTGGGTGGTGCATGTCAAGTGGCATCCACATGAGTGCCGGTATTGCCAGTGGTTGTATTTTTGGCGGATAGAATTCTGAAATACATTTAAGTGCAAATCATACATGAAAATAAATAAATAAATATTTCTTTTATGAGATAAGAAATATTGTTGATGGGCAGTGGATCATAGCAGAGTCTTGCACATTAATCTTTTCATGTATACAGTATCAGTATTATCTTATATACTCTGCTGAACTGTGGGTCTAGTGCTGAAGCAGACATGCTATAACAATAATCACCGCCAATACTTGTTTTGTTTTCACAACAACAACCTGATTGTATCCAATGGTAGAATTGCAAGTGGGAGTCGAAACCCATTAAAATCCTTGGGGATTAAATCTGACAGTGTATTAAGGGCCACACACCATAGTTAATTTAATACTTAAGGTCATTTTGTACTGCCAGTCTAGTGTGATATCTGACTGGACAAACAAGTCTCTTGTTACAATTTGCCATCAAAAAAATCTACACTCATTAATCCTATTTGCTTTGGTATTTTAGTAACACTTTTTTACCAAGCGAATGTGTGGGCTGACTTCGTGGTCTATGTATGTGACAAGACAGAAAAAAAAAGTATCCTGATACATTGTTAGGAAATAATGAGGTGGAGGTGATGCCATTAAATCAGTCAATTTTGCTAAAGGTTTTAATTTATTGGAATGGTGCTCGGGTTGGTACACCACTTTGGTCCAGAATAAAATATCTCGGCAAGTACTGGATGCAGAGCTGTAGTAAAGACCAATTTAATCAAGTCCAGTTCAAGCTGAAGACCAGGTCCAGTCGAATGCAAATCAAGGCCAAGTCCAAAGGCAGTAGAGACTTAGCCAAAACAGCTGAAAGCAAAGCAAGTTCTGATTAAGACCACAATAGGGAATAATGTCTTTTTAATGCTAATGAAATGATTTAGGAGTTAGAATAGACAGAAATAATATATCTGTAAACAACACGGATCCATCTTCACATCAAAATAATCAGTGCATAGACTGTAGGTTTGTAGGTTAAGGTTTAATGTAACCAAATGTTGTTTCTAGAGCAGCAAAGTCAATTAATGAACTCAGCATCTCAGTGTAAATACATCTAATATGACAATATGACAAATCATATTCCTGACATCATGTTAAGAACAAGTACAAAGAACAGAGCCAAATCAGTCAGTGTCAGTCATTCATCCTCTGTCCTCATCTTTCTGCTGCTGATGTGAATCACTGCCTGTAGGTACCCCTGGTGAAGGGACGAGGGGCTGGTTTGTCTCAGCAAGCATCCAAATTTACAAGAATCTGCAAAATTTTGATATACGTGACAAAGTAAGCTCGACAGCTAGACCATAGACATATAAATAGACAATGTAAAGACTGCACCAGCTCAAAACAATGGGCACAGACGGTGAACACAGACTGGACTCGAGTTCTACAGCCCTGATTGGATGGATGCCAAGAAATTTCACGCTGACATTTATGGACTTACAGTAAAGTAAACTGACGGAAACCACTCTATTGACTTAAACGAAAGCCCCCTCCCCCTTAAGTAAAACACATTTAAAGACTGTGTTGCATTGCCCTCGTTAAATGTTAGGATAGATCATACTTCCGCACTGAGTGGACGCACATACCACACTTATATGCACTGATGTGATAATCCCTGCTAACTGGTCAAATAACTAACCACAAAGACCCTGTGACAAACACATTTCCTGGCCAGCGAAATAGCTGGCCTTTCAACACACCCATTATTTTTTCAGTCTGTCTGGCAGCAACTCAGCGATGTTTACTGAACCACGGAGAGCTCAGGTTGGCTGTAAATAACTTTCCTTTGCTATCAATACCTTTCTTAATCAAAAGTTATGGGTATGGACTCTACAGAATTCAGCTGCAGGCTTTACATTGGCCTCTGGTGTTTTCTGATCTTATTGATTTCTTTAAAGACTATTTGTGGTCTGGCTCTATGTTATATTTCTCACATTTTAGCCCTTATATGAACCTGGACAGAGTTTATGATTCTTAGACAGAGGTTTTGCTTAATTTTACTTGAGATGTCTCTTTATTTGTTTTACTAGACTTTGGTTTACTTTACTTTACCCATAAGTTTTGCTATTTGCTTCAGTATTGTCTGTACCCATTGTGCCATGGCTTTAGAAATGCCAGGTCCAGACTAAAATATCTCAACAACTGCTGAATTGATTACCATCAAAATTTGTACAGACACTGATGGTCTGCAGAGGATGAAGCCAGGTCACTTTGGTGATCCTGTGACTTTTCAGCTGGTGCCACTATGGGGTTGACATTTTTGGTTTTGAGCAAAATGTCTTGGCAACAGTTGGCTATATTGCCATGAAACTTGGTACACACATTTGTAATCAATTGTAGTAACTGTGGTGATCTCCTGATCCTCTGAGAGAGATGAAAAGTACAGTATGAGGATGTGGAAACATGTTTCATAATTAATTATATGCCAGTATTAAATCAGTTTGCTTTGAAGATACAGCAATTGAAATGCCCATGAATATAAGGTTAGCAAACAAGGTTTTCATGATTTAATGAGAATTTCAGTATGAACAACACCCACTCTCAGTCTTGTATCCAAATACAGATACAGGGACAGAGAATTTTGTTGGTTACACACATACAAATGCAGTTACAGATAATGATGTTTCTGTATACTTCTACAAGGTGTTGCGTTTGCCATCTAGAGAGTCAGATGAGCTAAAGCTTAAGCTGACAAAATGTAAACCAAACTCAACTGCCTCAAGATTAGGACAAACTCTAAACCTGCTACCCCACACTGACAGATTCCAGGACTCTGAGACACTTTGTCCTCATACTATCCATGTGAACCTTAAATCCACCTGAAACCAGCTAAGAGAAGAGATTAGATGACTGAAATATATCTTAAGTAAAGCAGCAGGAAGTACTTTTAAAACAAGATCCCACTCAACCACAATATAATCTATTTCTGCCAAGTTTCAAAGCCTGAAGCTCCTCTGTGATTACTTCCACTCCCCTCAGGGTGGACAGTAAAACATGACATATGAGGGGGGAATCAATTGCCAAAGGCTCCCTCTTAGGTCGTATTTCTTTCTTATAAAACAAGGATACTGGAGGAGACACATTCTCAGAACATTTTTTACAAATAAGCATGACCTATGTGATGCAGATCCAGTGCCATGAACATTATGAAAGCCTGATTAAGGCAAATATTTGATTACTACATTATTTAAGTCACCAAAAACCTTGTGTCATTAAGCATCTGAGCTTTGCACCAATCAATGTCTGAATGAATCAAAGACACAAATGACTTTGTGTGATGTGAAAATACTTGCCTGCACTGAACCCAAAACAGTTATGGCCTCATTATTTTGGTGTTACAGCATTTCCTGTGTACCTTAGTCTTAGTGCTCTCATCAGCCTGGGTCTAGCAGCACCTAGCTGTTTTTTCTCAAAACAAACTTGGATAAACCCACTGTATGGGTAGCACACAATTCACTGTACTCAATGCCAAATGCCAGATAAACATGCCTTAAAAACAAACCAAAGGAGAACAGAAGAAATCGAAAGGCTTAATATGGAGATAAATAGCTGGTGGTAATTGACTGCTGTTGTCGTCAAAGTTAACTGACTATATGGGATCACCATTGCCACTGACCAAATAGCTTTAAGCAGTGGAGCTCCTCATTCAGCGATGTTGTCAGATGAGCTGTGATTCACAGTGTGTTAGTTCCTTGTTAAAATTTTATTTAAAGAATGTGAAAGCCTCCCCGTGTCAGCGTGGGTTCTCTCCGGGCACTCCGGCTTCCTCCCACAGTCCAAAGACATGCAGATTGGGGACTAGGTTAATTGGTAACTCTAAATTGTCCATAGGTGTGAATGTGAGCGTGAATGGTTGTTTGTCTCTATGTGTCAGCCCTGCGATAGTCTGGCGACCTGTCCAGGGTGTACCCTGCCTCTCGCCCGATGTCAGCTGGGATAGGCTCCAGCCCCCCCGCGACCCTCAAGAGGATGAAGCGGTTAGAAGATGAATGAATGTGAAAGCCACAAAAAAACAATCATAATCTGATAACTCAGTTGTAACAAATATACTGCTGAGCTATAGAGCTCGTAAGTCACGCCCCTTCCGGTAGACCCCCATCGGACCTCTAGGCTCGGAAAATATGAATGGGAGTCAATGGAGAGAAAATGATTATTTTTTGGTCCCAGTCATTAAATGCCTTGGATTACACACATGCTTTGTGTGGGTCTAAAAATATTTTTTCATTTTAAGAGTTTGACAGTTTATTGTATGATTCTTCAGTTAAAGGCTGTGGAAACAACGTAATGAGAGACTACCTGTCGCCAATGTGACGTCACGTCATCACACTTTCCCTCCACTTCTCAACTCACAGTGCTGCTGCTGCGTCTTCTGCCACGATCTATGGAGCTATCAGATCAAGATGCCGGTGTGATTCGTACCTGAATGTCACCATTCCAACAAGAACGGCTGTTCTTTCTTTCGATTTTCTTTCGAGGCGGTGAAGTGTACCAGAGACACAGCCATGTTCCGAGTGCGAGTGGTGACGTGTATCATACGCGTCGAGAGTAGCGAAGAGCTGTAGTCCACAAAGCGCTCTCACACAAAACCTAACAGTATCAAACTTCTTCCCGCTAAATTGTAGCCTTCTTTGCACTAAAAAATATATTAAAAATTCACAAACAACGTGTGAAATTCATGGCACAATTCAAACGGGACCAGAAAAAAATTTTCATCTAGCCATTGAAATACATTATGAGAAATCGATTTTTAAGGTCCCATGTATCAGAAACGGAAACACGCAACTTACGAGCTCTCTTAACCTGGGTCCATGTCATTGGTCCAACAGCCCATTGGTCTGACGGTCCACGGTGCTGAACGGCTCCTGGCGGGCGTATTTCTGCCTTGATGGTGCGCCGCGACCGGCTCTGGGTCAGCTGGGAAAGGCTTGAGGCGGAGCAGGCTCACAGCTTATGTGTTTGTCACTTTCTTTTTCATCTTAACCCACACCATGATCTTTTCCTAACCCTAACCAAGTGGTTTTTGTGCCTAAACCTAACCAGACCTTAACCACAGGGCATCATGATGATTTCGGAACAACGGGACTTCGGAACAATGGGTTTAATATGGTCGGAACAATGGGATGTCGGACCAATGTAGACAGTGCTTACGGGCCTAGTTTAGTACTGAACTGAACATAGTGTGGGCTAGCAACAGACTGAAGACACTAATGAACTAAAAACACTCTGAATCTGCACTAAATTCCAGGCTGTATAAATGATGATGTGTTCAATCACTGCTGTACAGACTGAAGTGCTTTTGAACTGTGATGGGATTGCTAGTCAGTGACTGCAAATCTTTAAACTGAGGTGACAAAAAGCGAGCAAAATGATTTGTGATCTCCACCTCTATTGTTAAAACAACATTATCGTGGATCTTTGAATTTTCTAAATGTATTTACAAGTGTAACCATGGTGAAGACTTAAACCCTTATGGAATTTGGGGCTGCAGGCTCCTCAAAGACTCAGTAAGAAAACTTTTAATTGACTCTTTCCTCGTATAAGAAATAACTTCTTCAGTAGACTTAAGAATAAAAGCAACAGTGGGATATACAAACCACTGGAACCGCTGATTGCTTTGCCTTGTGTTGCAGCAGGAACATTATAGAGAATAATGCAAAACAGCTCCTGTGTGTATTGGTCTTCGCATACAGGCAGCTTAATCAGTTTGAACTATGGAGTCAATGCATGACTTTGGACCCTTATGTAATAAATCAGGGGACAAGTGCAATATTATCACTGGGATTTAGGAGGAGGGAGGGAGGAAGAGGAGATTTATCATAAAGTGTGGTTCTGAACCACTGTGGGATGCATAATTTCCTGTTCACATTTCCATTTCCCGAGGTGTTAAATAATGCACTAAAAGTATATGGAGAGAGGAGGCAAAAGAAATGAAACCATATACTGTATGAGCGTGTGTGTGTGTGTGTGTGTGTGTGTGTGTGTAGGTAGGTACCTCTGTGCCCTGCAGCTACAGTCGATTATCTCAGCTCTAGAGGAGTTTATGGAGGATGTGTGTGCGTGTGTGTGCGTGTGTGCGTGTGTGTGTGTGTGTGTGTGCGTGCGTGCGTGTGTGTGTGTGATGATTGAAGGTTTTCAGTTAAATGTTACTAAAATACTGAGTATCGATTGTTCAATATTTTCTTATCTTCAGACAAAAAAGTGTAGGAGATGTTTCTTTTACCTGCTCGACAGTTTCGACTGTGACTCCAGTCTCCTGTCTTCTGGCATCTGTTGACAAGTGAGAATTCAGGTAGTGATTAAACAGCATGTCATAAAGGCAACACGTAACGAGGGTTCACTGTCTGTGGGACCTCGGTAGAGATACACAGTTACTATTTTGTAAAAATGGAATACAAAACAAAGCAGGGTGAAATAGTACAGAATCTGAAGAATCACATTCTTCAGTGAAATTGGCAAATCTTCCAGCGAAAGGTGAAGATCACAAATGTATAACTGTGAACTGTAGCTGTTGAAGGCATACTTTGCCAAATTCGAACAATCTCTGTATCATATCAGTGTGGGTAGTATGTGTAAATGAACTGTGGTAACCTTAAACTAACGTAACAAACGATCATTCAGCAGACTTTTGCTGGCTTAAACTGTTGCTAATACAACAAACTGTGCTTCTGCGTTTTCACATGCTCACCACCACAGACACAAAGAGCATAGGAGTGGATGAAGAGAGATTCGCCCCTTCTGTCTCTCTCGCTCTCTCTCAGATCAAACTGTAAAACTAGGCATTTATTCATTGATGAATTCATTCATTTTCCATAACCGCTATCCAGCTGACATTGGGCGAGAGGCGGGGTATACCCTGGACAGGTCACCGGACAGGTACCCGGAGAAAACCCATGCTGGCACAAGGAGAACATGCACATTCTGCACAGAGGGGCTTCCCCACCCTTGGGTCCAAACCCTCCACCCAGGGTTCGCAACGATGCACGGCTGTACCTAAAACTAGGCAGTGTTAACCAAATATAAACTGAGCTTCTGTTAATGCAATGCTTATTTCTAACCTAAAATGTTTTGAGAAACATATTTTAGTGCACTGTTTGGCTGTAATTTGAGAGTGTGTGAACAGGAAGTGGACCTGTACTGTTGTGTTGTAAATGGAGGCTGAAAAATATCAGATCAAATGGTAAAACTGAGCTTAGCTGATCAAATATGAAACAAGATTATGTTACTATGTAGCCTTTTTTTCCTCACCTACCTACAATGTTTTCAGAAACATATTTTAGCTTTGCTGTTCAACTGTAATTGGAGATTGTTAGTTATATATAAATGTTTTTATATCAAAATGGACGAACTCGCATTATTTCACTCACCAGTGGGAGCGGTTATTAGTATGCTGTGTGTTGGTGGTTGTAGGTTCTCTACCTCTTGAGCAAAACTGAATGCCACAGCTCTTTTTCTCCATTTTCTCAGGTCATGTAGCACCAATTTCCAAAGTATTTTCATCCTTCTACTACATAGACAGCCCACTTTAATGAGGAGACCATCTTTCCACCTGTGAAATATTTCTTTAAATGAGCTGAAGGTAGTATGGGGAATGAACATGTGTGCACTGATCTGATTATGTCAGCTTCTCTCTGCACTCCAGCGCTTGCCTCTGCTAACTCTAATGTTGTCTTTTATTGGGCTGCAGATAAATGTCTTCCATGGTGTCTCCTGCTGAGGTTTTTCATCAGCCCCAGATGACTTTAACTTAAGCTTAAATAGGTATCAACAGTGCAGCAACAAGGTCACAATCCCTCATAGCTTAATATCTGTGGTCAGTTGTTGGTGTCAGTTGATCAGGCCATGTAATGGGTTCAAAAGGTTGTGGTGAAAAGATCATCCAAGACCTTTGTAAAAACTGAGGCAGCCTTTCAGCTGGCTCAGAGCTGGAAAACACCGTGTGGAAACAGTACCTCAACATTGTTTTTCTCCATCGACTCTCCATAGAACATTTTCAGTTTACAAAGACAGCACCCCATGTCTTTTGCCGTTCTTCAACTGACTGTTGCGCCGAAATTTCCCCAGTTTCTCATGATCTTGATGAGTTATTTGGAATGGATCACCAGAGATGCAGAGAATCTCAATAAAAGTCTGTTAGCTCTTTATATCCTCAAGCTCGATAAACAAGAGCAGTTCTCAGGAGAAATATTATTCTCATCCTGGACCACAGTATGTGGGAACAAATTAATAAAAACTGATTAATAAGGTGTCTTAAAGGAAATCATCCACTTGACGCTTTGCACATAAAACCTCAACATGATATACAACAGTCCATTAAAGTTTAGAAAATGTGTGTCTCAGATACATGTATTAAGAACCCTGCCTGATTGGATGAATGCAGAAACTCGCCACTAGCATCATCCTCTTGATGAAATTTTAAAAAATTTAATTAGCTTCAAATTACAGTGGATACATTATGGCATCCTAAGCTTGTCTTTCCAAGGTGGTGGATGAATTCCCAGATGCCTTGGCACAGCACCAAAAACTGAAGCTGCTAATTTATTCCTCCAACAAAATATTCTACTGCCCTTGTGAACTCCATCACATCCTCCCAATCTCCCAGTGCGCAGTGAGGAAGATTTGTGGCTGCTTTCCTGCAGTACAGACATTAAAAAAAAGGCTGAGGAAGGTTATTCTAAAATGGAAGATTTAGAGAGGGTTTTGTGAATTAAAATCTCTCCTGTCACTTTATTTTAGTTCTTTTAGTCATGCTTTGTCACATTTTTACACAGTGTCTTTTCACAAAGTAGACTGAGCAAAACAATTACACAATAGCTTGATGCAATCATGTGACTATTATGACGTGCAAAACTCAGCTCAAGGGCAGGAAGTAATGCATCGCTATAATGCATGAATAGAAAATAGAATAAATGATGTGACTACATCAAATCGTTGTACGAACCTGCAGGCAGCAGGTATTATAAAAGAAATAAAACTTTGTCGAGTGTGATCCATACAAAATGAAGAAGAGTGATTTTCAAACAACTTCTACACAAAGGTTTTACACAACAATTTGTCTGGTGTGGACAGGATTGTTGTCACAAATTGCTCTTCCTCCAGACCTCCCAGCATCACGAAAGTTAAACCACAAGCTGATAAAAGCACACTAGAGTCCAGTGTCCATCTATAACTATTTTGTGTGTGGTCAGATCCACGACTGAAATGAGGGCCATCTTGTTTTTGGCCGGGTGAGTAAACCTGCTTGAGTATCACAGTCTTATACATTTTAACTCTCTACATAGATGCACTGCTGTCAGGCTAACATTACTAGCTAACATTAGCTAACTTTAACAACTATTTTCTACCATCTAGGTCAATGTTCCGAGAGGTTTTTGAGTCACACCTGCCTGCTTACTTTTCTCCTTTATGTCCTGCTAGTTTTGAGACTTAAGGTGGTCCCTGTTTTTTTAATTTTCCAATTTGATGCATTCGAACAGCAGTAAATAGCACAAATCATAGGTATTTGTGCAGTGTTTGTAGTCTTTACCTCCAGTTGCCAGCTCTCCATCTGGACAACCCACCCATGTATGACATCATATGCAAAGGAGCTACTGATACACTTGCATTTAGTGACATTATATAAGTGGATATTAACAAAATTCTTTCTGTAGTTTACAATGTACCAAACACTATTGTTTCACGCTGCAAACTATGGACATGGTGTTGATGGAAGCCACACACGTACTTGTGTTTGGTCAACAGTTTGCAATAGTGCCTGAACTTAAAGCATATTTTAGTGTGTCTAAACCTAACTATAACTCAAAGCCCCAATTTGACAATGAAGCAATAGTCTGCGGAACAGGTTTAAGGTTGACACTACCTTCAGAATGTAGATGAATCTAATTTTATAGTAACCTTAAACTTGGAACAAACTGCAATGTTATTGAAACCTGATTCCCCGGGTTTAAAGGTTAGATACAGTCGTGTTGCCACAGAGCCTCCACAATCACATGACAAATTCCATGCAGGAAAACCACAAGTGCTGTATCGTGGGCAACTGGACTTGCTTGCGTTCCTTGAAGACACTTTGCCTCTCACCCAAGAAGCTTCTTCAGTTCTTAATGACTGGTGTGGAGTTGCAGGCTTTTAAACTATGTGTGGGTGTGAACCCTCGCAGAGTCGCTGAGGTCACATATGAGCTCTTATGCCAGAATTCCACTGGATGCGTGTCCGTTGCGAAACGGCTGCGCTGGTTATCCGCTGTGTGCTCGGCCGTCCGTCAACACCCAGCGGCTGCGTTTGTTGTGCAGAGCGGTGCAGCGCCACCAGACAGTGAGAGTCACAAGGACCCTCAAGATCTCGCGAATTCACGCATAATCGCACGATATAATAAGATGTAGTTTCTATAAACAGAACCACAAAACCAGAGGAGTAGTAGGAAGACATCTTGGTGCACCTCCATGATTAATATCTCCTCGTCCAAGGTGTTAAATGATGTCTGGAAACCTCTGACCCGTTGACTTCAGGCCTGCCTCCGCCCATTATGTAGTTTTCAAGGTGTAGTGCAGGGAAATATGATCCGCCGTGAACACTGTGTATTCTATTTTGAAAATTAACCGGATGTTTTATTTTGTTTCTGTGCATGACTTCCTGCCCCGCACGATCTGCTCTGTGCTGAATTGCTGTGTTGTGCTCCGGCGTCCGGCAGAAATAGAAGTCCTGCGTATCTGTTGCGGAGGGCTCCGGAGCCCTGCAGCTGTGACGGAGCCGGTACACACAAGTACACACATGGAATATGGTGTGAATGGGTGTGAAGTCGTCTTGGGATGGATCCCAAGGCTGCATTGTAGGTGGCTGCTTTTAAACACAGACTTTAAAGCCTGCGACTCCGCACCAGTCATTTAGAACTGAAGAAGCTTCTTGGATGAGAGGCGAAACATCTTCAAGAAATGCAATCAAGTCCAGTTGCCTATGATATAGCACTTATGACATCACTGACAGCAGGAAAAGCAAAGGAACTGAGGGAGAGACAAAAATAGAAAAAAACATTTGGATTGGATGTTGAATAGAGGAATGTACTTCACCTGATCTACTTTCAAAAAGCTGATAAATATACAGTAAAATAATTCGGCCAATAAAAACATTCCAGTAATAAACATCTCAGAAATTCTTAATGTTTGACTCTGCCTGAAGCAAGGTTCCTGACAATCTGTCTTGACATTTTCTTTTCCCACTTCTAAATCTAAAAACAGCTCAAATTCTGCCCAAAAGATTCTTCATAAACTCTTCATGCTTATTGCTCTTTCAAGTTTTTACCTAACAGCGATGAAGGAGAGCCCTCACAGATCAAATTAAAGAGCTGCTCTGTGGAGCTCATTCCTGTCCAGATAATCAAATCCCTGTTGTTTGCTCATTGAAATATAATTTCTTAGAAACAGAAAAAAAGTCTATAAATTATGCATGAGCTTAAAAGTGTGATAGGGAGGCACATAGAGAGGAGAAAGAGGAAGGGAAAGAGTTGTAGGAGGGTAAGATATACATTGCCCTCCAGAGTTATTGGCACCCTTGGCGAGGATGAGCCAAAAAGCTGTAAAAGTAATGAGCTAATCTTTACCAAGGCCACCAATAATTCTGGAGGGCACAGTAAAACTACAGTAACATGCTGAATTGAAGCTGTGCTGTCATGGATATTACTCATTTGTTCAGTAGGAATCGCTTTCAGCACTGGCAGGCGTGCACAGGAAAGGGGGAGACAGAAAGCGTGTGGAAATGTGTGTGAACTGGAGAGTGAAAGACTGAGAAGACAGAGAACATGTGTGTGTTCCCTTTATTAACATTATTGTAGCTTGCTTTGGTAACACGCCAAATGTCAGGCCGGTAAAAGCCACTGTAATGAACTGAACCGCTAAATAGAATAAGAGAGGGGAGAGAGCAAACAGTGAATGAAGTATAAAGGCTTGTTTGCTGAGGGCAGCTCCAGCTGTTCTCTGAGCTTTCAGATGTTGCACAGCCTGAAGCAGCGATCACACGGCAAGCAAAGGGCAAGTGCACAGTTGTTTATGGGTTTAGAGCCGTGAACAGTGTGCCTCACAGGAGTGTTGTGGTGCAAAATGTGAGAGGGAAGTTTGAAGCTGCACCAACAACACTTTTATATAAAGTGGGAGAAGCAGCAGGTCGCGGAAGTATTCCTCCATACTGTGAGTTTACATTTCATATATCTGATATCTTCAATATTCCTCAACATAAAATCACGGGTTGTTCAAACCACATGAACTAGCTGCCACGAAGTTTTCTGGAAATTGGCTGAGCTAAAAACAAGAAGCCTTACCTAGTCTGTTGGCCTTCGTCGTGCCTTAGAAAGGTTTGGTCTGATTTTGAACCAGTAATAGAGACACACACACATCCCCATGACAGACAGTTGGCATCTTAATTACTCATAGTGCCTGAGCCAGTCATGTGACATGCATTCTCAGAACCCATTGGCTGTATTTGGCGTCTGACTTCCGGCAGACGGCGATACAGCCTCTGGGGGCAGACCCCCAATTTTTTGGCATTCCGGTTTGATTTGGGCGGAGGAGGCGAATTTCCATTTCTGACTTCCGTTCATATATCAGTAAATATGCTGAACCATTGCGATGGATTCAGAGTTTGCAGTGACACCAATTATGTTCCGCCTCGTTAGTTCTCCATACGGACTGTTTAACCTGCCAACAACTGCAGCCGGCTCAAACGTGATTGGTCAATATCACGCAGACTATAAACAGCCTACAACCGGAAACCAGTGCTCTTCTGTTCTTCTTCCAGAGGCAAGATCTCCGGGGTTTGCCTACAGACTCTACATTCACTGAATGTAGAGACTGTATATAGAGATGATGTGACATGCCAAACTGACTGCCCATATTTATAATAACAATAAACCAAGAAAAAATATATAGATGTACCCCAATACCACACCAGAGCTACTTTGCGTTTTCTACTCATTTTCAGCCAGAGCATCTGCAGATTAAATCCATACCATCCATAAATCTCCATTTTTTTTGCCACAATCTGAGCATGAGGCACAGTTCCACCCGGCACAGCATTCCAGCTGTCGTGGCTGCAACCTGGTTTTGTTTTGTCCGCTGCAAGGTGTCATATCACAGAGGGAGCATTTTTCAGCAGCAGAGCATTTTTTTCCTTTTTATATTTGCCAGTCCAGTTATGAATGACAAAGAATCAAATATCCGTGGCTGCATGTGTGTAAATATACAGTTGTCCTCATACTTAATTTGTTTTTTTAGTTTAGTTTATTTGCACCTACATGAATAGAGAATACATGAAAAAGAAATTTTAAATTTAAAACATTGTGCAGGAGAGGTCAGAAGCCAAAATAAAGATGCCTTTCCAATAGATAAACAAGGTATGTATTTTGATAAGCTTCTGGGATGCTTCTGAAATATACTGCTACACCCCAACCACGAAGCAGCATCAACATAGCTGCCTTGCAGAGATCTGCACTGTACTGAGTGCACTTTTGTGGAGGATGGCTGCTGCAGTCAGCTTGGATTAACAACAGTTACGGTAGATTTCATCCGTGACCCTGGGTCACGTAAGAACAACTTGAAATGCCCAGGGGTGAGGAGCAAACGACCGAGCAAACACGGAGGATCTACAGCCATGTTAGCACGAGAGGGGTCAAAGGGTCATCGACTTTAAGAAAAAAATTCAGTTGAGACCAAAGTGGCGAACATTACCATCCCTTGAGCCATGTCACTGATATGGCCGGACACAAATAAAAAAGTAAAAAATAAAAAAGCTAGCTACAAATGCAGCAGGTCAATAACACAGGGTGGGTGCTCTTTTACCCTCAGTTAGGTAAACACACAACTTTGCTAACGTGCACTACCAAAGGGATATCCACATGCTGGTCTGAGCTCCAGTTTACATGTTGGTGAAATCAGGATCTGTCTCGTGTCATGTTCCCCCTGTTCCTCTTCTCCTGTCATCATCCCTCCTCCCTGTCCCTGTGTCCTCAGCCTTTCCTCACTTCACCACCCTCTCTCTCATCCTTGCTCCGCTACTTCCCTCCTTTCATTAGCTGAGCAGGAAATGGGCCCTCTACTCCCCAGGGAAAGCTATTAAAACATAATAATATGCCTTTACTTACCTCTTTTCTCTCTCTTCAGATGTCACCCTCCCTCTGGCACTTCCTCTTTCTCTCCTTTACAGGTGATAAATGATTAGTTAGGAGATGATGATGTTGATAATGACAATGTTAACAATGACCTTATTAAGAAAATGCAAAGCTTCAACATTTATTTATGCTATTACAGATGCTAATGAAGCTGTGTTCCTCAAGGGGAACAGCTCTGTCTCCAAAATAAAGTCCAATTAAAGAGAAATGATAATAATCGCCACTTTGTGTGCAGGAGACCAGACAAAGAAAACGACTCGTTTCTACAAGGCATTTGAGTGTATCATTAAAAAATGCCGAAGTAACAATTTGTAGTGACAGGCCTCTCTTAAAGAGTAATTATAAAAAGTGCATTGTGGGAGGGCGCTGCAGTAGCCTCGACTCCCTTTCTCTCTGCCGCAGTGGATACAGATGGCATGCCTGCATATGTAAACAGCACCTTGTACCCTGCGGCCCCATAAACACATAAACACAGCTCCGCTAAGAAACACAAAAGGTAATGAGTTAGCAGACGGCACATGAACCAGCCACAGACAAATCAAGGCGGAGGTAATGATGCTGAACGCTCATCCTGCGTCCCCTCCCTACAATAATTAATCAAGTCATGTAAATGTGAATTTGAACATGATGCAGGGGCACATGCACACGCAGCTGTGTGCACAGGGACTGGAAGATGACCACTGCTGCCAAGTGGAGGGTTGGAAAGCATTACATTTACTCTATCAAATGTACATGTATCTACTTCTATTGTATTATAGTGGACTACACATTTTTCACTACTTCGACATTTAGCTATAAAGAATATGCTCAGCTGAGCTCACACACACACACAAACACAACAGCAATTCTTTGAGAGGGAGAGATAACAGAGCCTACTAGCCAATCATAGCACCGCAGATGAAAAAGAGGTGTCACCCTACCCCCATCCTGACAACCCCCCTTCAACTGACTACAGTTCAAGATCATGGCAGAAGATGAAACGCCTCGGTCTCCTTCAGAAGAGGCACATGCACAGAGCTGGCCCAACATCCACACGCTGTTTGCCTTTCAAACGACAAGCAACAACAGTCACATGATGTGCTCGACAGCACATATTTTGTCATTTGTCATTGACATGTACTTCACATTTGTTATTAGCTGTTGAAGACCTTTTTGACTGTAATACATCGACGTAGCAAGGCAATTTAGTAGCTGACTAGTTTTTTGTGAGATTTTTGTGAGGTTATTTTTATGAATACTTTACTTCCATTTGAGTCATTATAATTCTAACGTAACAATACTTTTTTTGAGTACCATTTTTGTTGACTCCAACCACATTGCACATACAGACCATTTCATATCTATCCTTACGTGCCCTAAGAATAATGCTACATACTTAACATAGTGTAATGTATTATTCATAAAGTTAAGTAAGTTAAGTTCAGGAAGAAAAACATGGTTGGGCATCATAAAATTGCATGAGTTAAATTTAGGCAAGTAAAATTATGTAGGTTAGGTTTAGGAAAAGAAACATGGTGACAACATGAGATTAGATCTGATTAAAGGGAAATTTTGGTTTATTTTAACCTGTCTCCTATCGTCCTAAATTTGTTTCAAGTGACTAGTGACATAAAAATAATAGTTAGCATGTTAGCCGTTAGCCTAGATACAGCCGAGGCGCATAGTAGCATCAGACCTGTTAAAACATGAGTGAACGGGCAACCTTCAAGTGCAAAGTTAGTCCACTAAACAAGCTTTTTTTCCACAAAGACCGCCTCATATCGTTAGGATAAATGTCAGAGAACAAACAGCGATTTCATACCGTGCCTGAAATATTGCAAGAACAAGCAGCAACAGCTGGAAGGCAGAACCGGACGATAGGAGACAGGTTGAAATAAACTTTCACTTATCCCCATGATGTCTAGGTGGTATCTTTCTATCTTACTGAGGACTTGCTGTCTTGGTGGTCTTGTATATGCTTCAAGGTGGATCTTGGATTTTGGCCCAAGTCGACCCTCTTTAGCACTCCTGATTTTCTGTCGGCTTTCATCAGGAGTGGTAATCCTGCCACCGTTTTGGTAGCTGGGTTCTACTAAGTGCCTGATGTCCATAGTTTTACCGTAGTTTCTGTAACAATGTGTTTTTTATGAGGTGGCGTTGTTAGCGCCATGCCCAACCCCTAAGCTTGAAGGGCCAGTGTGTTGACTTTCGTCTAGCTCCTCTCCTGAGACCGATCCAGTAAGGTTGAACCGACCAGGGGCTGCAGCCCCCAACACCACCACCACCACCACTTTGCTCTCAGGGTGATAGAAGCGCACAAGCCTCTCCATCACGAAAAGGAAACAGCACAGCGAGAAGATGATGACAACATACCTTACATTAATTTAGAGTTTACTTGGTTTCATGTGGTCCCAAACACTGGGTCCCTGGGAGATAGTCCTGTGTATGTTTGACCCATCCACCACACCAAGCTGCCTCATTACACAGTGTTCCTTCTTTAATCCTGTCAGTGCATTGGTCACGTCACAATGTTCCTTGTGTTGGTTATACAAGGTTTACTGACTCATGATTTCAGTTACTGTTTTTAGGTCTAAGTACAGACAGTGCATGAGAACAGCCTGATCCACCACTGCCCCTGCCCATTTGAAGTCACCCCAAAAGCGCTGCATGCAGTTGGGGTCAGTGGTCATTGCACACCAGCCAAGTTCTTCCAAATCAAGCAGGGAAAAACTGATTGTTTATGGACTTGGTTTTGTGCATGAAGGCACTGTCATGTCCACACACTCTGAACATGGACTGTAACACTGATGTGAAATTCAGTGAACACATTGTGAGCAGGGTGAAATGCCAAAGGAGTGCTAATGATAAAAAAATTACATACAAAGGAGGAAAGAGCTTCTCTCGACAGAGATAGAGCTGAATGGTTGATCTCACCTTTTAAATATTTGTAGTGGCAGGAAAGGAAAGCTCTCTCTCCTGTCTCTTTCCCCCTCCACCTCTCTCTCCCTCCTCCCCCTCTCACCTGTCTTCACCTAACTAATCATTAGCTGTGGCCAGCCAGACATCAGACAAGGCAGTTTTCATTACGATTGGCGCTTACTCCCGCTCTCTCCTTCCTCCCCAAAGCCATCTCACCCCCACTCCGTCTCCCCCTGCGTCTTTTCCCTCACCTAACTAAGCCTCATCATTAGCTGTAGCCTGCCAGACATCAGACAGAGCCGGCTTCGTTAAGACTGGAGATTGGCATTTGCTGTCCACGGGGCATCTCTCCTTTTCTATTTCTCTGTCTCGTTCTATTTGATTTTTTTGAACTACAGGCAGCTAAACCACAGCTCACAGCACTCGCTGATGAATGGATTCTGCCCAAAACATGGCAGCATACAGATGTAGCCATTATAATCACAGTTTTCACTTCTTTGCTTACTTGCTGAACTGTGGCTGCATCATGGCTCCCAAAGACATTGTTAAAGAACAGCCAGATTTCACTTTGTCAGCTGTCATAATGCGAGGAATAATGAGTAGATGAAATGAGCTTCAAGTTAACCCTGATTGTCTCAGTGTTGCATTTAATACTTAAACACAATTATCCTGCAGCCACCCAACATGCCAAGACAATTTAAATATTATCAAATAGACAATTAGAGCTGTAAAGGTTTAATACATGATCTTGTTTGCAGTCTGCGGCGCCATAAATTAAATATGAAAAAAACAATTTATATTGCAGGTTGCTGTGTTGAGATAGCATTTGTATCAATATGTTGCCATACAGATGTATTTAATATGGCATAACAATCATGGATACACAATACTGTACTAAGATGCTAGGCTATTTCCCCTGGGAACAGAACAGAGCAGCATCAATGACAAACAGAAATACTAGACTAGATAAGTCAGATACAGCATTGAAAAGGAGGAGCTGGGGTGGAGGCGGGTTGCAAAGCGGCTTGCAGAGGAAGCAGCAACAGTAGGCAGGCCAGAGCAGTTTAAATAGGGCGCCCTGAATGAGATTTGCTAATTGGTTGCATTGAAAGGAATCATGTGGTCTATCAGCTGACTCCCTTCCATCAATCAGCTGACTGAGCTGCTTGAGATCAGCTGATGTAGCTGGGATGTGGGCGCTATACTAGTTTTATTTAGAAAAGACTGCATGTGCATGTAAAGAGTGTAAATTCACGTGTCATTCCCAATAATCCAAAACTGATGCTGAGGTTCTTAGTTTGAGGTGTAGGGCTACGTTGGTATTTGACAAGTTGGGAGTGTGAATGTGTTGAACCTACAGTTTCAGCTCATTGCTGAGATGTCCTGACCAACTTTATTTACTCTTTCCTCACGGCCAGGTTTTGGCTGCTGTAGACAAGAAAGCACCAAAAACCGGCAGACAGACACAGTTAGTGACTAACTGTTGAACATAGTCAATCAATTTGCTGCTAAAGGGACTGATATCTCCCTCAGAGGTTGGTAGAAACCATGAACAGAAACTGAGCTAACAGAGTGAATATTTAGCTTGCATTTACCAGGTTAGCAAGAGCTCCAGATTACTGCAAATAAAACTGCTGGATGTGTAAATAAGCAACTGTTGGCTAACCAATGTACCATTTCAACTTCAAAGGTGATGATATGTCAAAGTTGTGCTCACAACTTGTTTCACCTGGCCCAAAGAAACCAAAACTCATTTCTGATTGCAGATGGTTCCAATTAGTTAATTTCTAACTAGCTCTTTCTCACAAGTACTACATTTGCATTGCTTTGGACAAAAGCTTTTGCAAAATAATTGCAACGTGATGTCACTGAATCCAACGTCCTGCTACTGTATAGATGTAGGAGAAATCTGTAAAGGGGGAGGATTTAACAGTGGCTACTGCTGTACAGGTGATTTGCTGTGTTTCTCTCTGATCTGCTCCCATGTCTCTTCTTTCTCTCTGATCTTTCCCTCAGTCTTTGGGCTTGTTATTACATCTTCCTTCTCCCTGAACTCGGTTTCATCTTTCTGATTTTTTTCTCTCTCTGTCCATCCCCGCCTTTCCAACAAATTGTTTCCTATCTTTTCATCGCTGCCTCTTCCATTTTTTACCCCTCTGCCCACCTCTTCTTGCCTCCGTCTCTGTCATGCAGATGGTGAGTCTGCTGCTGGTGATAAGACTGTTCAAAGTGGCTTTATCCTGCTGATGGCGGCTTTTGAGAAAAAAAGTCCTGAAACCAAAGCTGTCATGCAAAACTTTGTAAATACCAATAAATAAGTAGGACATTACATTATTAAGCTGCCATTTTGCAACTGTGTGCCTATCCAGCTACTTGCCTGTAAATTGGCTTTTGTAAATGAGGCACAGGACATTTTAGCATGTCTACAAAACACAGTGTAAAACACATTTCAGTCCACTCATGAGAGAAATAATCCCTGCCTTATTGTGTGTTTACTTTATGTGAGATTTCAGCCTAGGAACGTAATAAAAAAACAATGAACAAACTTGCTTCTTAAACACAGTTTGGCATTTGCAGTCTGCTTCTTTAGCATTCATTAGGACCTTCAGAGATGTTGTTTCCTCAGCCTCAGGCCTAAGGTCATTTAAAAGAACGAAGCTCATAAAGATGAATAACAAGTGGAGCAGGGACATGGTCAGCTGCAGAGGGCAGGAGAGGCAAGAGGGTGCAAAGAAAAGTTACAACCACTACGTACAGGCATGTCAGCCTTCAGAATAACTCCCTTGGCGTCATCCTGTCCAGTAAATAAAATGCAATTTACAATAGTAGATGTACATAGACAGTCATAGGGACAGCCTTGTGCTTAGGGGGGGCAAGGGGGTCACCATGACACCAATGGACATAGGCATCCTTTGGTGGTATGATACGCACCAGACGCTGGCTGTTTCTGACACAGTGGGCGACAACTGTCGTATTTAGAATGAGAAAGGCCAAATATGGTGAAAGAGATGGAGCTAAATGGGTCAAATAAACTCTGGACTTTCACCTGGGAGGCCACTGTTTTTTACAGTATGAAACAAAAAGTCCATTAAGTTATTTTCACAACAACATAGTATGCTAATATGTGTAGCATGCTATGCTATATGACAAATGTCACATGACATAATGTAATGTTAGTAACAACCGTTTTTTTAAACCTAACCATGGTCTTTGGTTGCCTAAACCTTTTTACCAGTGTTGTAAGACTGTTGTGACGATTACTGTATTTATTTAACGAGCAAAAACTGTACATTTCCTGTGAAAGTATTTTAAAAAGACACAATGTATGTAACAAACATTAAGTGACACATCATCTCTGAACATCCAAAACTGATGCAGGAGGATACCTAGCATTTCATATATTGATGTGCAGGTCCACTGACAAAGCTACGGTATTTGACAAGCCGGTGTACCACCAAGAAAAAAAATAAGCAACAAAGACAGCTACAGATATTGTAGAAAACCAGAACATGAAAAGTGTCAAATAATAATAATAGTAATGATAATAAAATCCTGTCTTCAAACAACT
Source organism: Epinephelus fuscoguttatus (assembly GCF_011397635.1). Taxonomy (NCBI): domain Eukaryota; kingdom Metazoa; phylum Chordata; class Actinopteri; order Perciformes; family Serranidae; genus Epinephelus; species Epinephelus fuscoguttatus. Next base: position 38,598,471 of record NC_064763.1, on the reverse strand, counting down.
TCCTCAAACTTAATTATATCAAATCAGAAGTCATTAACATCAGCCCCAAATGTCTTTTTAAATCCACCCACAACTTCTCCCTCTCCATTGACAGCTCCACTGGGCTCACTTCCTTCCATGTCCGTATCCTTGGTGTCATCTTTGATCAGACCGTCTTATTTGACAAACATCAAACACATAACAAAAACACCCTTCTTCCATCTCAGAAACATTGCCTGCCTCCATCCATCCCTCTCCTTTTTCAGCTGCAGAGACTCTCATTCATGTCTTCATCACTTCCAGACTAGACTATTGCAATAGCCTCCTCTACGGTTAATCATCCAAAACTCTCAAGAAACAACAATACATCCATAATCCATGCTTGTCTTCCTACACACTCTTGCATCTCCCTCTCTGCATTGTTTCCCTTCTAATGGATTATTTGATTTTAGTTTAGTAGCATCTTTGTGTATCCAGAAAAGTGCGATATGAATCCAGTGTATTATTATTATTATCATTATTTAGCAAGGTTCAAGTCTCTGCACGTTTATTTTTTCCATGCATAACTGGAAGAAAGGATGCAATTGTAACAGTGTTTGGATGGTCAGCAGTTTAAGTGATTGTAGTTAACAGATTCTAATGTTGCAAAACCACCAGAATTGTTCTTTCATCAACTTACAACTTGAATTATTGTTGATATTTTATAAACCTACATTTTGTGGAAGCAATATAATGTTAAAACCTTGTGTTAGTAACAGGCCAATATTGATTGATGTTTGATAAACAAAACAAAAACAATTCAAGGTCCATGTACTTGCTTCCTCCAGAGCTTTCAATGGCATTTGACGGTCCTCATCAACAGGTGGAGTTTGCTCAGTTGTCTGATGACCTAGGTCAACCCAGTCTCACTCCTATGTCTTCTAAATCCAATGTTTGGGCATGGTGTCAGACACCAATATAAAAAAAACACCATCCTCTAACGTCAGCATGATATGTGTCGGTATAGTTTAACAGCACCCGGTAGTGTCGGAGTGACACGCAATGGGACAAGATGAAAGTTAAGGCTGCGAAAGTCGGAGTAGAGTGGGTGGGAGGGGTGGTGGATGGGTCCAACAAATATTGAAAGAAGACAATACATGTAGGCGGCAGATCTTGACACAGTGTCTCAGAACATAGCCAACCAACGCACCTGTGGTACCTTGCACATCGTATCTGGACGTGGAAAGTCCATGACCAAATATCGATATGTGACAAGGTCGGAGTGAGAATGTTTTGCCTAATTACGGAACTTCTTCCACAGGATGACAGAAAATCACCTGGGCTGCGTTCAGACAAAATGTTGCAAAGCATTTTTTAAATGCAAATGATGGTGCGTTCAACACCCTGATGTGTTCAGCAAGTGCACTGCCTTTTCATAAAACAGGATTCAATTCAGTTCAAAGGGGCTTGGCATAGAAAACATATGTTTACACTGCCGAAGCAAGTGTGAAATACAAATAAAGATCTACTAGAATCTGATTTGTATACACGTCGCTGCTGATTGGGTAACGCCTCAGATACACCCACTAAACAAGAGAAAACATACCCCAAAACATGTTGCACACTGTTTCACATTGCTTTGAAGAAATATCTCCATAGCAAAACTGTGCACACTGTTGTTGGATTAAACATGCAGCAGTTATGTTCCATACTTAGGAACAAACTATAAAGACGGTCAGATGCAGTTGAAAGCTCAGTTGAAAGTTTTTGTCAAAGTACTTTCTCATTCAGTAGTAGTTGTTTTGTGTTTTTTTTCTTTCTTTTTTGTTGGATTTTCAACAGAGGTTAAGAATTTATTAATAGTGAGAAGCCCAAAACACAACATGATGGTTAAAATATGTGAAGATGGGGAACTTATTTGTTGGAAAAAAAAATATTCCTTTGTTTTTCAAAGAGAATAATGAGCTAACTGTCCTCCAAACATGACAAAGCTCATGATTAAAAAGATGCTAATTATTGAAATTAAACTAACATGAGACTGAAACTAACAATGATGGAATGACTAAAATGTGCTGCTATATAATACGTATTATCGTGGTAATTACGAATCAAATCAAATCAAAAGAGGCTGTCAGAACCAGCAGAACAAGAGGATGGACTTCATCCGATATTTTGATTGCTGAAGTAGAGAGCAGGCGTAGAGGAGGGTGACAGACTGTGTGGGTTTTTGTTTACACAATTAAACCCTGACAGGGAGTGTGTGAGGGAGAGGCCGGTCGATTTAGCACAAAGTGTCTAATTTGCTACAGGGTGAAAATAAGCAGCTTAAAAGCATATGAAGTTGCACTCTGTCGGATGGTTCTGTGTTATTTGTCGGTAAGCTGTAATTACTCTGTCTGGACTTTATTGCAGCGTGAATTCAGAGATGAAAAGGATGGGGAGAGGAGTGGAGGCAGAGAGCGGATGAGTCAGTGAGAGAAATGTTAAGTTCAATACCGCTCTTTACAACAACGTGGCTTGAAATGGTGTCATGTTTGCACGAGGTGCACCTTGAGTCTTTGTCATAAAATATGGTTACTAGCACAAAAACAGCAACATGCAAAGGGCTTGAATTGAATAGATTGAATTGAGTTGAATAGATTGAATTGAATAGATTTAATGGAACAAATTAAGATGAATTGGAAAAACATTAGGGCCTAATTGTTTAGGGCTTAATAGCTTTCTTACAGCACTAAGACACTTATGTGCTGATGCATAATTAATCTTGTTGGACAAACATTATCTCTCTGTTTTATTCTGAGCGACTCTAAACATTTTAATCTCACCCCTGGATTGGGAGAATTTTCACTTTCACTTTAACACTTTTTTTTTTTTAAAGTCCAGTTTATATTGTCAGAAATAGAATATGATATTCATTACTGTGTTTTCATCACTTGAAACTAAAACTCATTGTGTTTTCATCACCTCAGAATGAGCTATTTATACCTATGTAATAAGTGGGTCTCTTGAACAGATAACTCAATACATTCCTACTGTAGCCTAGAATGGACAAATCAAACACTGTCCCTCGATAGGACCATTCACAGTTTCATGTTTTTGTATCGGCTGATGTAGGTCTTCCACACATTTGGCACATGGGAGAAGTTTGAGCTCAACCTCACCACCAGATGCCACTCAGTCCTGCACTCTGGACCATTAGGAGCAAATAAATGTAGTAGACAATACATGACAAGTTTCCTTTTACACAGATTCTTCGCCCGTACTGGCAATAACATCGCCCTCACCACCTTACTTTGGTACTCACCGAAGTAATTTCTGAAATCTTGGACTGCGACAAAATTCCCCAAAAAATAAATCTGAAGGAGCAAGAAACACGAGCAGTCAGGTGACTGGACAGGCTATAAACCAGCCCCAAGGTCAATCAACTGTATTTAGAAACACAGTAAAATGAATAAATCAACTGTTTGTTGTAAACATCCATCACTTTTGACCTACCATACTTGACGTGTTTGTGAGCCTATCACTGAAATAAAATGTTGGCATTGTTTGTTTTTGTAAACAACACATACATCACATTTGTGCAACAAAAGTGGATGTTTGAAATGAGAGTTCAGACATTTCAAGCCAAGTTTGTTGCAATAAAACTGCTGAGTCAGTTTTATTTAAACATAAAGAATTGTAAAGGTTGAACATATCCGCTACATATCAAATGTACAAATGTAAAATATCCACAGTTTTCAGAAACGTACCATGTCAACATTTATTCTGGCAAATGGGTTGGTATTTGTGCACTCAGTTTCCTTGTAACTACTTAACCGCCAGATAAAGTGTTTAAATAATCAGCCTGCTTTTCTGCATGTTTGTTAAGTACAACACACACCGGCGCCATATGCCGTGTGTCAAAACGCCCGCCTCCATTATATTCTATGAACAAACCAACACCAGCACTGGCCGCCGTTCCGCTCTGCTTCAGCCCAATGCTCTATTTCTAGCAGGGCCGGCGCTGCGAGAAAAGCCTTTTATGTACGTCTCAGCCGCTGTAATATCAACTCCAGTTGCTTCAAATTTTTAATAAGACGATTTTGATAAGAAACTCACCTGTGAAATCCAAGTTGTTGTTGCCTCAAAGTTTTTCCTCTTCTTCTTCCGTTACTAGCAGTTGGCAACCGTTGGCAACTAGTGTAGGCAGGGGTCGCGTTAACCGGATATTCTCAGTCATTGCCCGGTTTTTTACAACAATGACCAGATAATCTGAAGGCCGTCGGTCATTTTGACCGGTTGCAATTACCACCCCTGCCCACTTGGCGGCGGAGTGCACAGTCAGTGGTTTAAGTGGCTGCCGTTTTCACACTGCAGAGAAAAAGTCATTCATTTGCTTCATGTAGCGTTGTTGACATAACGCCCTGGACACACCGGATGCGGAACCGAAGCACGGCGTCCAGCAGCGGAGGCACTTTTCAGTCAGCGCCCATGTTAACCTATCTGTCTGTCCCCACAGGCCGCTGAGCAGAGCCAAGCGACCGCGGAGGCAGTGCTTCAGTTCGGCGTCTGGTCTATTTTTCACGGGAGCAGCGAGCGCTTCTGTCAAGCTGGATCGAGCGGATCGTACCAAACAGGAAGTCGGACACAGAAAAGACGAGAGAATCCGGCCAATTTTCAAAATAAAATAACAACAGCACGCACTGAGGAACGTGAGGAGAAAATGCCGTGTTTATAATTTAAAATAACACAACAGTGCATAACTGAACACATTTTTCAATACCATAATCACTTCATTACAATTTTAATTTTGTGTCACCAAGCCTACAGGCATAACTACATAACGCCCTGGACACACCAGATGCGTTAGTGACACATTAGTGCCATCCGGTGTGTCCAGGGCGAAGCCTAATGGCACGGGTGTGTGGATGTATGTTCATCTTTTCGTTCATGTCCTTATTAATGCACACTTTATAACTTGCTTGTTGGATTTATTAAAAACGAACGAATGGAAACTAAATGTCTTTGAATATCTTTATTATCATTTAAAAATGAAAATTAAAATGACCGGTAAAAATAGATTATGACCGGATTTTTATGACCCAGTCGGTCAAAATGACCGGCGACGAAAAAGTCTAGCGCAATGTCTGAGTGTAGGTACAGCCACCCAGCGGGCTGGGGTGGGAAATACACTTTAGTGTCGACGGTGCCGCTGCGCGCCGCTGCCAGTGTGTTTTGGAGGGCGGCACTTGATGGCCACAGCGCTGCGCCGGCGGCAGTGTGTGTTGTACTTTACTTTCCTGATCATCTCACCGCTCTTGTTTCTTGTACCATTAGATCTATTTTTAGCTATGTGACTGCACTCTGTGACCTCAGCAATTACCTCAGTGAGTATGTTGTAATAGTCACTGATGGAAGGTTATGAAGATAAAATCCAAGTTATGATAAGCCACAATTTTTACTTTGTTTGGAGAATTGCAAATATTTTAGTGGAATTTCAACCAAAAATCAACATTGGTTTCTTTTAATCAAGTAGACGATCATTCTCAAATCTTACCCAAGTAATTTTAGTCTTTTAACCCCAACATGACCTTAACCAAAGAGGCAGCAGATCAGAAAACCAAGTTAAAACATAGAATCTAAGACAAAAACATAAAATAGTGCAGAAACAGCACGTAGGTGAGGTTGGAACTTTATAAAAAGGTAGTAAACCAGGTGCCAGACTGTAAGCAGCATGCCTTCATGAGGAAGCTACAAAAATCATGGACACAGTGCTAAAAAATGCAAATATAGGGAAGGCGATATGCCAAGCAAACAAAACTCGTGCCAAAACCAGAGTGAATCTGGTCACTGTGTGTGCAATTTGTTTGTTTCACAACACAGAGAGGACTGTGTGTATTGTGCATTGTATTGCTACTGCTTACTGAAAAGTTCCAAAGTATTCTCCCTTGTTGGGAAGACAGATGTGATGTTTATGGCATGGCACTTTAGGTTTTATAAAGGGGAAAAAACTCTAGTAGCTGTGGAAGGAGGGAAGGTCGATGCTCCCTATGGTCATTAGAATGACATTATTCTGTGCTCTCGGTCCATTTATCAATCTTCAGTCCTCTCGGCTTCCCTTTTCTTCCATCCTGTATAAATCACAGCATTGTTCAGCCTTTCTTTTTCCCAAAACACGTTTTTTTAGTTTCATAATCTTCCTCCTCTCCTATTCCAGTCCACCTCACCCAGTCGATTCCCTGCTCTTCCTGCTCCATGACATTCTCATGCAAAAGAACTAATGATTGCTTTTCCTCTGCTGCAATATTCCTGCATCTCTTTAAAGGCCTTTCTGAGCACTAATCACCCCAGTTCAGCTTCCTTTCTCTTCATGTGTTATTCATTCATTTGCTGTCAGTCGCTATTGTAGCAGTTTATAAGAGAGAGGCCTGTCGTGCTTTGTGTTGCTGCCATCTGAGGAGCATAATGTGACCTACAATATGTGGATTTCTCTTGATAGAGATAATGGATTTCTGTTCGCTGTGCTGTGAACACAGGGTTCCTTGGCAAGGGTGCTTGACTGCCATTGATTTTGCACACTTGGGAGGATGAATCCATAGGAGCTATTTAGAAAGATAGCTCATACAAATAGCGTAGCAGTCTTTTTTTAATAGCATGAAACATTGCAGATTAACCTCACAGTACACCAACACTGTTCAGTGAGCAAAAGACATATCAGATGTCACTTTCATATCTTAACACAGCATTAATAAACAAAATAAGTCTAATCAGAACTGACATCACCATGTCAACATTACCTACAAACTCATTGATAGCCATAGGAGCTTATAAACACCCACTTATAGCTACAAATGTACAGTTACTAATTCTGAAAATGTTATGCAGGGAAAGCAGGGAAAGTTTGGGATTTCTTAGGACGACACACTGGGTCAAGTCCATCATGTTTATACAATGCCGGTCTTTATATAATCACCATCATCAACACCATTTCTGTGGCTAACTGTTTTGCAGTGCTTGCTGCATCGTTGGCTACAGAGGTGTTCAGTACACAAACTAATCAGTCTTCAACATCAAGCTGAACTGAATCAGCTGTGTCAATGACTGAGAGTGCGTTACGTCTACAACACTTGTACTAAAATTTGATGAATAATAGAACAAACTCAATGAGCCCCGTGTGGTCCTTACTTGTTTATTATAACAGAAATCTGTGCAGAGAAGCTCTTGGTACAGCACGACACATGCACACGGACAGAGATATACCAAAAATTCAAACTACATTACATTCAATCAGTCTTAAGGCCAAAACACACCAGTGCTCTGTAAAACCCACTCCACGCCTTCTCTCCTCCCTCTTTCCGACTTGCACAGGTAGGAGGGACGGAGATGAGAAAGAGGAGTAGCTGTGCCAGCACGCACGGTGTGCCAAATTTGCAAAATCCGCCTGGCCACACCCAGTTGGCGAAGCACAGGTGCAGTGCGCCTCCGCCTCGCCTGGTCTGCGAAACTAGAGGCCTCTGTCTGCAGTCATTTTGCTTGACCAGCAGACCTCACTACAAACCAATTGGATGTTGAAACAGTTGATATGCTTTACCTTCTAAAACCAGCCGCTAGTGACTGGTTGAGTTGCCAGTGACACCATCAGCCGGCTTCAGTCGAGCTCAGACCAGCCAGTTCACACAGCTGCTATTTTTCTCTGCAACGTCCTAAAACCGTTTTGTCTCATCGCAAATCTTTGGTCTGTACTGGGCTTGTAACTGTGGCAATAGTTGCCAGTAGCAAAGACAAGTCTCTGCCAGTGGCTCCTCACAAACGCAATATTGAAGCCTGAGAAAATGGATTTTCATGTGATTCCGTTTCATGTTATACTGTGACTCCAGCTTCCATGCAAGGTAAGTTTACCATGGCACTCAACAACATGTATAAGGTCTTCTTATCTTCACCTCCAGACACCCTGGGCCTCCTCACATAGAGTATGTCAGTGTAAAGGACTGAGGTATTCTTTTTATACACCAAACCATGACAATGCACAAATCATACTTTCTTTCATGTCCAATGTTTTTTTATCCTGCTATATGTATACATTAAGTTGGTCAAATGTAAAAATGAATCTTTTTCATATCAAACTTTTGTCCAAAGTGCACCAACCAAAAACAGTGAAAACAGTCCTTACTGTGCATTCACACCAAAAGCGTCATGAGCGTCATAAGCGGCCGGCAGCCATTCATTTTCAATGTACGCTTGCTACGAGGGGCGTCGGCTACAGCGAGCAGCACGATGCCAGCAACGAGAGCGTCAAGTAGAAGTTGAGCCGAAGCAGCAGCCAATTGCAGACCGGGATTCGGGTACGGAGGTCTGGCTCTCCCGGAGCTGTACAAGCCGGTGAAATTCACCGTGGAGTTGCCGGGTTTGCAAGACCCTGTGGACCCAGACGGCCCGACGCTCCGGGCCCTGTGTTTCCTCAGCAAATACGCCAATGCAATACAAAGGAGGCTTCCAAAAGTGCGATTAATGAGCTCCCACTTATTTACCACCAATTACATTTCTCAGTGGTCCTACGTGCCAACAGGAGAGTAAAATCATAATTATAAAAGACTCTAAGAAGCTATATTGACTGTGTTTATTAGCGTTATTTTAATTGTGCAGTGAAAGTCATGGATAATACAAAGTGAAGACATAAATGATATATTTGTTCATCCTTGTAAAGTGAACAGCCATGTCAGCCTTGATGGACACATCTGCAGCAGCCGGCCCCGCCCCTTGGCCACTGCAAGCGTCTGCTGGAGCTGCTGCCAGGCAGCGCGATGCCAGCGACCTGAGCAACCGCTGGCGCTCATGGCACTTTTGGTGTGAATGCACAGTTAGAGTGGATACATGCTAACTTGACATCCAAGCATAGGCAAGAAAAACTGAGGTTTTGCAAAATAATGGTCATGGTGCTATGTGGCAGTAAAGTGAAGAACAGAAACTTTTGTCACGTCTAATACTGTCAGTAATAACATCATATGTCTATACAGCTGCAGGGCACAGCTGTTGTCATTAACCTGTATTTAGGTTTATTTCACCAAATGGTGATGTGTAGGAGAAACTTGAAACGTTTGTTTTTGTCTGTAAATCTGTGTATGCATTTTTTCTCTTCTACTAATGCAGATAACATTCAGCATCAACAAAACATCCACAGTAATGACAGTGAAAAAGTTATTTAACAAGCTTGCAACTTCTCTTTTCTGGGGACCTGACAAGTCAAAGAAGAAGCAGTCTCGCTGTGTGTTTCCCTCACTGAACCTCCTCCGTCTGTGTGGAGGGCTTTCTGTCCACAGGAGGCCTTTCTTTAAAGTGATTCTGCATAGTTTTCTGCTTTGCCTTTTATCTTTACTCTCGGCTGAAAGGATGTGCTGTTATGTATTTCAGAGTTCAACATGTTTACCTAAATGTCTTACACTGAATATTGTTCACCTTTGACAGAGCATCACACTTCAAATGGATTTAAAAAGCAAGAACAGCTGTAGTTGTTATGTACAGCCAGCTTCAACAACAAATCTGGTAGGGAAAGGGGATGGATGAAGAACTAAACATACAGATTAGGCCTTCCAGCCCTTTCTCCTTTCTCTTAGATCAACTTCTTTTCTTGTCTTCTCTTATTGTGGCTGTCATTGTTTTGTCCAAACCCTTATGTATCTTTCTCCCAGCATGATTTACTCTCAGGGGTTACTTCTACCACAGAACTACCCATTGCATCTTTAACCTTGTATCTTCCAATCATTGTAATCCATTCATTTCCTATTCGTATGCAGGACAGGCTTGAGAAAGTTATTTTATTTCCCCTTTTTTTGCTAGCTTCACTCCTCCTATTGGTGAGCCAAAGTGCAAAATCAATCCAGCAAGCATGCAAGGACAAGTGGGACTCGCACAATAGCTCCATCGTCACCTGTTGTCACATTGTCATCGCTCAGCAGCAGAGCAGTGTGCCCTCTGCGTCCTGAGCTGCTCAGTTTGTTTCATTCAGCTCCACGACAGGGAGGAGCTCCCACTGCACCTGAAGCTGAGGACCATTATGTAGTTTGGCACCGCAGAGCTTGTCACACCAGTCAGAGCCCACAGTGGTGCAGATGGGTTAATTGGTTCTTGGCCGCGCAGAGCACCTTCAGGCTCGAGCACAGGAACATGAAAGACACTGGATGCAGCAGGATTCTCTTTTCTTCCTCTCTCTCTGTCTCTCTGTCACTCTCCAACACACAAACCAAGCAGACAATCACCACAAGAGTTACACTATAGCATGTCTTTTTTTATATGTATAATATATATATATATATATATATGTAGCTATATACAAACAAAATTATGAAGACAAGATAATAATCTGGATTCCCAAGAATACATAATCCCATCCCGATCAATCTATAAAGGCTATACAAGTTTATGATTTAGCAAATACTATTATTATTTAAATGTATTAATTATTATTGTTTTACTTTTTTATTTTATTTTATTTTTTTTTTTACATCAAACCCTATCTTTAATCGATTGTAGGGATTTTCAGAATCACAGAAACCCAGCTATAATACAGCCTGATAAATTCCCCTTCTTCAATAGAGGCCACTTAAAGTTATCTATTTTACTCTTTATGGTCTGGCTTGGTTTTAGGAGTAGCTATTCAATGTACTCACATTCTGTATCATCTCATCTCAATATATAGTCATATCTATATAGTTGTTTTCATTGTGGCAAAGCGCACCATTCCTGTGATGGACTCAAATTGCCTTTTATTGAGGTTTCACATACATTTATGAATGCACGCAGTCCAGTCCAAGGCTACTATTTCTAATGTCATGAGTTTCATAATCAACATCAATTTTGACTGTTTACTGTTCACTTTCATGCTACCATATCAGAGCATTATTACGTTATTAAGCCGCTGATGGCATCCTTCTACATAGCTACCTTACTAATGCACTACAGCCATGAAAAATAGTAAAAGAAAGCATATATCAGGCTGCAGAGGGCATCACAAACACATTCTCACTCCGACCTCGTCACGTATTTACATGCTTGGTCATTAACTTTCCACGTCCACATACGATGTGCAAGGTACCCTGGGTGTGTTGGTTGTTGACGTTCTGCCTGTTACATGCATCGTTTTCTTTCAAGATACACTTTTACAATTTAACATTTACATACAGTCTCTTTCAAAATAAACGCACTACATTGGTACAACACCACGAATGGACATTTTTTTCCTCCAACAACAAACACACGTGGTTGAGTTTAGGCAACAACAAAACCCCATGTAGGGTTAGGAAAAAAGAACAGGGTTTGGCTTTAGAATCTTACGGGACGTGAACACCGCTCTCTTGGGTGAAAGTCGGTGTTTTGGACCCATCCACCACTACTCCCACCCACCTCATTCAGACATTCAGCACCTTAACTTTCGTCCTTGTCCCACCGTGTTTCCCCCGATGCTGCCAGGCGCTGTTAAATTATATCGGGGACCGGCCGCCTATCATGCTTATGTTTGAGGACAGCTTTTTTCGGCGGTGTCTGATGCCCCAAGTTACTGCCCAAGCGCCGAATTTCAATGACTTTGAAATAAGACCGGGCTCGGAAATCCACTACCAAGATCCAGCTTACTACTGCATTAAGTCTGCTCTGCACAAAGAAAAAAATAACTGAGAATAACTGACAAAAGACAAGGGGAAAATTTATTTTACATTACAAGTTGTTACAGAAACAAAAGCCATGGGACGGATTAACATACACATATTCTGAAGTTTAGTTTAGACAACAAATGTTGACTGACCTTTCAACTCCTCTTTTTTTTTTTAAAATACATGTTTATTGTTTTTCAGAATGAAACAAGAACACAGGACAAACAGATAATAGAAAAAAGACCCTCTCTCCCCCCACCCCAAAACTAAAAAAATAAAACAAAAATCATGAACAGGATCAGCAAATCATAAGTAAGAAATAATAATAATAACAGGAGCCGCAGTCATGACAATAAAATAAACATACAAATAAAAAAAAAAATGTACAAAGTGACGAGTAAAATGAGAGATACACACAGCAAGGTGTTTCACAGTGATCGACTATTTCCTTGAAACAGTTGCAGTACCGGCTCCCACATCTTATCAAATGTGTCTCCCCTGTCTTCATTATAAAGTCTCAGTCTCTCCAGGTGAAGCATATTTGCCTTTTCTCTCAACCACAGATCGTACGTGGGTGCAATGTCTGACCTCCATGCCTGGAGGATTCACTTCTTCGCAATCACAGTTCCAAATAGGATAGCCTTTTTTCTCATATTTACTGGCGGAAGACAAAGGGGTGGTTGCCCCAAGAATGGCTACAAATGGATCAGGCTCCCAACATTTCCCATAAGCCATAGAGAAGCAATGAAAAATACTTCTCCAGTATGTATACAATCTACTGCAAAACCAAAAAGAATGTGCTAAGTTACCAGTCATAGACTTACATCTGTTGCAGATGGATGAAACATCAGGAAAGAAACTGTGCAGTTTTTCTCTAGAATAATAGAGCCTATGCAATGTCTTAAACTGTACAAGGCAATGCCTAACATTCGCAGAGCAATCATGTATACTTTTTAAACGTTCATCCCATACCTCATCTCCCAGTTCTGCATTCAGCTCATCCGTCCTTGCCTGTCTAAGACTCGCTGTGTTCAAAGGAGTATTGTTGTGCAAGATCCGGTAAAAGAACGAAACAGCCCCTTTAGCAGCAGGGTCAAATTTGTTTATTGCCTCAAGGGCCTCATGCTCTACCAGAATTTCAAAGTTGGGTAAATGCATCCTGACGTAAATTCGAATTTGGAAGAATCAAAAAAGGCCAGATTTAGGAATGTCATATTTGTGGGTATGAGGCAAAAATGGCGTTAATGTATAACTCACCTATGTTGCAAATGCCTTGCAGAGGAGGAAAACACTATCAGTCAGACCTGGTAAAAAAGAATGGTTTTCACATATTGGGGTGTGCAAGTAGGTTTTTGGAGCCTCGACGTAATGTTTTATCTGCTTCCAGATTCTTATGGTGTTGCCAATTACAAAACTATTAGCATACATTTTTAACAGCAGTGGGACTGTTAAGAAGAGCGGATAATGAAGTGTGTTTGCAAAGCATTCATTCCGTACACAACCATGCAGGGCAGGAGTCTGCCCTTCTTTCACCATGCGAGAATAGATAAGTGTGCAGCCCAATAATCCAACTTAAAATTCGGTAAAGCAAAACCTCCCATATCCTTTGGTTTTGATAGGTGTTTTTTAGAGATTCTAACTGTTTTATAGCTCTAAATGAAAGGTATAATAATTGAGTCTAACTGCTTGAAGTATGATTGCGCAATAAAACATACTGGTTTTGGCTTGCTTAATTTTGGTTTGCCAGTTTAAGCGGAGGAGATCATTTGGGTTTTTGGTGACCGTCACTCCTAAATATGTAAAAGCTTTGTAGGATTTCTTAAATGGAATGGACTGCAAATATGCCTTGTTAACTGCTGCGGAGACTGGCATAAGTTTCTTATACTTTTCTCCCAGTTGACAGAGAATCTTGACAGACTGCAAAACTTGTGTATGTACAAGAGGATGTCGTCCACATATAGTGAAAGATAATGTTTATGGCCAAACATGTCGATGGGAGAGATTAAAGGGCTCTGTCTGATACTAGCAGCAAGTGGTTCGATGAACCAAGGTGAACTGCAAATGGAGGTATGGAGATATTCTGATTAGTAATAACTGTTGCGGTCGGTCGTGAATGAATTATTTCAATCCATTTTATGAAGGAGGGTCTAAATCCAAATTTTTTGAGCACAGACATCGTGTAGGGCCACTTTACCTGATTCAACCCCTCTTTTTTTGTTGTTTTTTTTATCTTGACATATCACAAAGTTACTAATTCATTTTATTCCTCTGTTCTTTTGGAATTAATTCTTCACTGGAATTAATTAACATGAACAAAAATAAAAATGAGAAAGTAGCTGGAAGCAAAAACAGATGCAAACTAAACACAAACCCTCACTGCTTGATTAACGAGAAATCATGAAGGTCAGCTTCCCATAAACCAAACCAAATGGACCAAACCAAAAAGAAAGAAATGCCCCCTGTCACTTGAGCAAAAATTATAATGCAAGTAAGTCACTGTTAATCATAGTGCAGCAACCAGCCCTGGCATGCTATGCAGTAGCAACATGGCACAGTTTAGGTTATATTCTCGAGACAAAATGACTAAAGGGCTTTCAGAGTAATCCCCGTGGCACAGAGCTCAAACTTCAGATTGTACAAACAGCCAGTCCCTGCAGTTAGTGAGCTCAAACGGTGTGGTGGAGAGGATGAAGGGTGTGAAATGTTTGGCATGCCATTGGGAAGATGGAGGGTTTGGCATCATACTTAGAAGAAAGGATGAAGGATGGAGTTTGACATGCAGAATGCGGAGAAGGAGTTGGGGGGGTGGGGTGTTACTGTGGGGAGGAGGGATTGTTTGTTGTGCAGAGGGAGACGAGACAATGCAGGAGAGCAAAGTGCTCTTTATCCTTGTGAAATAGAAATGCTGGTGTTGGTGCGCTTCTACACAGTAAAAGCAGAGTTGTGGAAAATCCACTTACCAGTGAAGTGTGGTTAAATGAGAATAATCATATGATGAAGGCAAAATTTTAGGGGACCAAAGATTAATAGAGTCAACATGGCAGAACTGCCTCCTCCTCTGTCTTTTTTGAAAGGAGTTTTGACCCTTTATAACCTAAATTTATGCTTGAGTGGACAAGATTTTTATGACTGTGTGATGTGTATGGAGTTGATATCTGGCATTTAGGCTGTGACCTTATTCCCTTGAAGCATACATCTAGCTCATGCTTAGAGAGTGGGAGAAAGACAATAACTTCTACTTTAGCTATAGATCTTATCCATCCATCACCATTGTGTGCATTAAAAAAGTGAGTGTCACAATATCTATATCTGTAAGATTGGTCTTCATTTAGGATCCAGGGTGCATATGTTAATCTGGGTAATGAGTGGAGGTTAGGAGCATGAGCTGCTGTATGAACATCAGCAGCAACAGTAAAAGACTGCAGCAATTACAGCAGAGCTTTTAGGTGACCAGGCCACCCGAAAGCACTTACTGTAAATACTTAAATACACTGCTTTATTGCAAAAGGTGCTTTGGCAGCAAAAGGATATGTGAGGCAGCGAGAAGAGCAAAGCAAGCATGTGTTTTTCTCTGTTCATATAAACCAAAACCTATGCACAAATGCAGTGAACCATGGGATGCATGGGGTGGTCTAATGGCCGACATTTTGACTTGTCAAAGCAGGAAAAGCTCAGACGGCTGCAATCCATTAAGGTGAGCCAGTTTCAGGGCTCTGGTATTGTGCGTGCCTACTCAAGGACACGGCTTGGTTTGTGTATTATTTACACCTGTGCTTTTTTTCTGCACATGTCGTAATGTCTGCTGGGAAAATGATCTTTTACTATTTGAGTGGCCAACATGGTCAGATTTACCTACTAAATCTTACTGCTTGAGAACAAACCTGGGCCCACCTAAACTTTAGATAATTTGCCTGCAATCCTCGGAGTATGTACCTGAGCAACACATTCTCACTCTCAGCTCATCGAATACTTGGTCATTGCCCGTACAAGTTAAGCTATGATGCTCTGGTACTCCTCTAATGTCAGTTTTGGATGCATAGGGATGCTTTGTCAATTTATGCTTTTTACATGCATTGTGTGTTTTTTTTTTAATAAACTTCCATTTTCAAAGCAAATGTGCAGTTTGTTACTCAGAACTTCCTTAGGTTTAGACAACAAAAGCACATAGTTAGCTTTGAAGAAAAACCCCACCATCTCCGCTCCCTCCCAACCAACATGTACTTCCTTGCGTGTTATACTGCAGGTTACTCAGAGCATCAGAAACTGCCACTGCGCAGTGTGACTCATGTGTGACTAATGGTGCTTCAGTGCCTCAGTATCTGACACTGAGGGCTACTGACCCAGCCTCAGTATTTGACGAGCTGGGAATGAGACCGGGTTGGCCTGAGGGGAAGATTTAGACACTGATGGGCCTTTTCCACTGTCACTTTGGCCGTGCCGAGTCAAGCCATGCCGTGCCAATTTGTGTTTCCATTATCAGTGAAGACGCGCCGTGCACTAGAGATGGACCTTCTCCGGACTAGGTCCAAAAGCTGGTCCGTGCAGGTAGCCGTGACGTCTCCCTGACCATAGCCAGCCCACAATGAGCCCTCTTCTCCCCCTGAAAGAAACCTGTGTTTTGCAAGACTCTAATCACCTCTGTCTGCAGGAGACCAGAGAGAAAGGCGTTTTTTAAAGTGTTCAGCGTTCAGTACTGTTGTAGCTTCTAGCTGAATCTCTGTGGTTTGGAGTTTAGTTTCTCTCCTGCATTCATGTTCGCTATAAGCCGTATTAGAAGTTGTGTGAAGTTGCTGCTCGAAAACTCAAGATTTCCTTGTGTTTCTGCTTCACAATAAAAGTTTTTACCTATCAAAATAACAGGGGACTTTTATTGTGAAGAATCTATAGGAAATGAAATGTGTTTATCACTGATGATGACCCAAACTAAACCAAGCCAAACCAGCCCATGACTGTCGAAAAGGGGTATGAGACACACTGGTGTCTGGCATGTATCCCTCCATCCTGATATCCTCATGGTTTTTCTGACATGTTTCAAGTTATATAGGTCATCAAAATAACATGTAGGCCATGTAGCCGTTAAATTGGTATGTTGCAAGATTTCTCCTACAGAATGAATCCAAAGAGAATTACAAATCACAATCACTGGTGCTAGTTGAGGAAACGTGAAAAGAGACCTCATTCCATGACTCACAACTGTATTTTTTTCCTAAAGTTGCAATAGCTTTGCTTTTAATGGGGTGCAGCACAGATCACCTGTCAAACCAGGAGTGACAAGAAATCCAACAAAACAAAACTGTATCCAAAATAATAGCGTCTTCTGCACACTGACATGTGTGAATAGTTCTACATTGTTATCAACATTTAGCAGTGCAGTTCCCGCCCATTGGATCTCAAATAACAAACATGTCACTCCACAACACATACACACACATGCACACAGAATTACTCTGTCAGCAAAAGTCACCTAGTGTGACCCAGCATTTACAGCATGAGACACAACACACACAACTCATAACATGTAAATAAACACAGTTGCCCCTCTTTTTCTTTTTTCCTTCACCCTCAAACGCCCCGACTTTCTGACACCGGGCTGAACTGCTGTCCTTTATTGACTGCGGTGTGTGAGTGACAGAGCAATGCAGTTCAGAACAATGTGTATGAGTGTGTGTGCGTGCCTCACACCTTTCTTTGCCAACACAATGCCTCAAGTTGTAATGTATATTTCATGCTTTGTTGGCCCTCGCTGCACGTCGAGCCTCAGCAGCCATCAAACATTCATACCGCAGTAGCGCATTTACATATCAAGGGACCCTGCTCAGCCAAATCTAGCTGGAGCGAGTACCTCTCCCTCTCCATTCCGTTATCACTCTCCCCGTATGTTTCATGTCTTAGTCTTGCTTTTCAGCTCTCTGCCCTACCCGCGTCCCCCACCGCCTCAACACACACACACACACACACCCACCATTTTGTTCTAATCCTCTTTTGTTAAAAGCCTCTTTGTCTTTCCTTTTGTGTTCATTATTCATTCCTTTTCTGATTGCTGTAAAACTTTCGGAGGAGGCAAAGCAAAGAACCGCACAAATGGTCTTCTGTGGTTGAGGATGGGCAGAAACCTCACTGCTGGATATGCTTACTCAATAAATACATGTGAAAGCAGAAATGAATTAATGTGGAAACTCTACAGTAACTGTGTGGATGATTCTTGGAGCATGAAGTTCTGCCTCACCATGTCAAGCATTTCAAGTAGTGCATTTTAACAGCTTTCATGGTGTTTAGCTTGTTTGTATTTCCATCGGTTGATAGGAAGTCAGTGAGGATGGTCTGGTCAGAAGTTTAAAGAACAATAATGGGATGTTTCTTGTGGGTTCATGGTTGAGCGTGTCATGATGGTGGAGCAGTCTGTAAAAATGTCCTCCAAATGTCAAAACAAAATATGTGGTAGAAGACTTGAAGATGTATTAAGTTTGCGGTTTCGTGTCAGGCTTTGAAGCCATTTGACACCTAATCTTGATTGGGTATTACACTTCCATTCATTATTTTTTTTTACTCCAAAATAGGTCCAGTGCAGATCAACTAGGAGTGACCTACTGAAGTGGCAATAGCCCTTTTTACACAGAGACCGTGCTATAGGGCCGCTACAAAGTCAGAGCCAAACGAGGGCTGCATCATGCCTCACCAATGTGTGATCATAGACTGAAACTGTCCTCTGCTCGGAGGGTAGGGAGCTCCCAGATCTCATCATCTTCGTCTTTGAGTTAGCCGCTAACCGCTAGCAGCTCCCTTTTAAATCTCCCACGGTGGGTCGCACGCATAACAACTTGTCAAAATGTCACACCAGTCGTGCCCATGTTCCCGACCTGTTGTATGTTCTGTTTATACAGATTTTATACAGACCATTTCAACAGGTTCTGTTCATAACATTCATGGACAGAATTTCTAGGTGCAGCTGAGTGGTGGAGGGTGTCAGGTTCTGGTCCCTGCTTTTTGCAGATGACGTGGTCCTCCTAGCTCTATCGAACAGTGACCTCCAGCTCTTGCTGGGACGGTTCGCAGCCGAGTGTGAAGCGGTTGGGATGAGAATCAGCACCTCCAAGTCTGAGGCCATGGTCCTCAGCCGGAAAAGGGTGGATTACCCACTCCAGGTCGGGGGGGAGGTCCTTCCTCAGGTGGGGGAGTTTAAGTATCTCGGGATCTTGTTCACAAGTGAGGGTAGGATGGAGCGGGAGATTGACAGGCGGATTGGGGCGACGCCAGCAGTGATGCAGGAGCTTAAGCGGTCCGTTGTGGTGAAGAGGGAGCTTAGCCAGAAAGTGAAGCTCTCGATTTACCAGTCGAGCTACGTTCCAACCCTCACCTATGGTCATGAGCTCTGGGTAGTGACTGAAAGAATGAGATCGCGAGTACAAGCGGCCGAAATGAGTTTCCTCCGCAGGGTGGCTGGGCTCAGCCTAGAGATAGGGTGAGGAGTTCGGACATCCGGGAGGGACTCGGAGTAGAGCCGCTGCTCCTCCACATCGAGAGTAGCCAGTTAAGGTGGTTCGGGTATCTCGTAAGGATGCCTTCCGGGCGCCTCTCTTGGGAGGAGTTTCGGGCATGTCCAACCGGGAGGAGACCTTGGGGCCGCCCCAGGACATGCTGACGTGGTAATGGCTCGGGGTTCTCTCGGAAGAGCTGACGGAAGTGGCTGAGGAGAGGACTGTCTGGGCTTCTTTGCTGAGGCTGCTGCCCCCGCGACCTAGACCCGGATAAGCGGAGGACAACAACGACAACGACCACGACAACCATTTCAACATTGTTACGACCTCCAGCGGCAGCTTACAGGGGCTCTGTCCCCCTGTCCCACAATTGTACCTTACAAACAACACAGCAAGGTGGCACAATGGCCTTTCTGCCTTGAACAGTAAGTGTAAAAGGGGCTACTGATTACAGCGTGCAAGCATTTGCAGCTAAAACAGGCACATCACACACCACACATCACAAGTCAAAGCATCAACCCATTTGAAATTGAAACATTTTTAAAAAGCTTTGATGGCTGGCATTGCTGTTTGCAGCTGTAAAATAGAACAGGGCCCTTTTTTTCCTCCTGAGTTGCATTGCAGCCATTTAACTAGCCAATCAAAGCACAGCCTCAAACAAAAAAGAGGGACTGTTGAAAGGTCTGACTTGTGGTACGCAGTGTTTTTCAGCAATAGATGTCTGCATGTAGGCGAAAGGCTTTCATGCAAAGGAGGTGTTTCAGTCGTTCATCTCTTGCACATGTGATGGAACAGATATTTTTAATGAATACAGCTGTCCATATGGGCCACATATTGGCTTCATTTTACTTTACCACTACTTACATCATGTCTGTTTCCTTGTGTTTTATACATAGCACAAACGAAGGTCAACTACATGCAGCACTGTGCCTGAATGCATCCTGCGTACACACTGGTGGAGGACTAAACTGCTGCTGCTCTGCTAACCTGCTGCTTTCACTACACAGCTTTCTGATGGGGTGTCTTCGTCCAACAGGAAGTGGACAGGAATACATGTTGAGGATTTTCTACCTGGCATCAGATTCAAGAAGTCATTTGGAGGAACACTGCCATGTTTTCAACTCCCTAACATGAAGAATGTTGAGTTTACCTCAGTCACTGAATGAGGGTGTGAGTATGTACAGTATGTTGCATTAACATATTGCAGTCCTTAGTTTTCTCGCCCCTATAGTATTACATCTCTGTAATTCTACAGCTGCTTTCACTCCTGTCTTTCCCCTGCTCCTCACTGCAACTGCACTACTTCCTGTCATCCTGTTTTTCTCCATATTTTCATTCTATCTCTGTCTAAAATACTCTTCATCTTCTACCCTTCCTCCTTCCCGAGACTCCTCTGCCTGTCTCGCCTCTCATCCGTTGGCCCTGCCTCTATATTGGTTATATTTTCTACTCCTTCTCTCCCTCTCATTCTACTTTCTCACCATTCTACCTCTCATTTTCCAGCCTACATCTATATTTCTGTATCTGTATCTGCCATCCCATACTTTCTCTCCCCCTCTGTGTCCCACTATTTTCCAGTTTCCTGCCTTTTACACCCTGTCAGCAGCACGTACATTCAAACTGCAGGCACCGACACACAAATGATACGCTGTCCTTCGCACATCTGTCCATTTTACAGTACATCACTCTCCCTCTCCCTCTCCCTCCCCCTCTCGCTCTCTCTCTGCAGGTATGGATGTCTTGTGGTTGCATGGAGGACATCGCCTGCTCCAGGGTAGGACACATCGACAGGAAGTGTGTTCTCTACAAGCTCCCCGGTGGCATCAGACTGTGTAGGGCAAGTCTAAATGCACTCTGCAGTAAAATACCCACTCTCTGTATTATTCCAGCCACCCATCATCTCAGGCAATACTGGAGGCAAAACATAGTTTTCTATGTGGCACCTTTTCCTCCCATAATGCAAACTGCAACAAAGCATCGGGTAAAATGTAACTTTATGTATGTCCTGTAGGAGGTACAACGTGGTACTAGTTTACACATACATAGAGCCCACAAGAGTAAGGGCTCATTTATGCTCAACGTTAAATATGGATCCAGATACGGACGGAGCCTTTTGTCCGTGCTCTGCGTTCATTTCGTCCGTATTTCTGCACGTTTCCATAAAGCTTACGGATACGGGCCAAACGGAGCAGTACCACCGGGAACTGTGGGGCCAGTGTTGCTGTCACTACCCGATACGTAGCTCTAGTGAGACACGAAGAAGAAATACCAATTCAATTTCTCTCATCGGCAGTACTAGAGAAAAGAATTCTCTGTCCTCCAGTCATGATGTATTTAACGGCCTCACTGACCACCGCCTCCTACAACGCTGCCTCTGTTTTTGTCTTTTATGCAAGAGGTACATTATCAATATCTCCTCCACAGTCGCCATGTTTGTTTTTGAGTTTGTTGTTGTCATAAACTTTTGACGCTGGGCTGCCACCTGGTGGATATATTGGTTAACATCCATGCCAACATAAAGGACGCATGAAGTATGTGGGCAGTGACGGTAACATCGTTATGTTTTTGTATATTATTATTATATGTTTTTCATTGTATATTGTATATATTTCAGATTGTCTACTTTACTATTGTATTATTTATTTTTATTTTACTGTCTACGTTAATATTTTATTTTATTTATTTAATTGTCTGTTTTAGTATTTTATTTATATCTTCATCTTTATCTCTTGTTTCCATTAATGCTATATTTCTATTTCTACTTTGCACAGAGCATTGGAACAAAAACAATTTCCCCCCGGGGATTAATAAAGTATTCTGAATCTGAATCTGAATCTGAATGTATCAAATAAGCTCAAGACAGCTAGTATAGAAATACAGAGAATACTTCAACATGTGCTTGGCCAGAGATCTGAGAAAAGTTTGGATGTAACAATGTCAGTTAAACGTCCTGTGTGTATGATTTTGGGGCATCTATTGGCAGAAATGGTGTATAATTTTCAGAACTATGTTTTCATTAGTTTTTAATTACCTGGAAACAAAAGTAATCCCTGTTATTTTGTTACCTTAGAATGAGTCATTTTATGTACATACGCGGCGCATCCTCTTGCATTGAGCTGTCCATGTTCTACAGTAGCATTTTTGTATCAGCCACTGTAGTTCTCCTACGTGCTTGAAGTTTCGGTTCTGCCACCTCACCGCTCAATGTCAAAACATCCTTAACAACAGACGGTTAAGAGCAACTAGAACGGTAACAATGTGAGCATGCACACTGATGAACTCTAACAATCTGTGAACAGTGGAGTTCCCCAATCTCTGTTAATGATTTTAATTACACTGAATAACAATACCACACTGATTCCAAGGATGAGCCAAATTGCGACCAGATGTCCTTGTCTTGATGATGTCTTTATAAAGATTGTTTTATTAAAAATGGGTGCATTCTTTTGAACCTCTATGATGAGTGTCTGCCATGTTGAATGTGATTCCCTGTAAATTGGGATGGATTTTAATTCATCATCAGCGTCTCCATTGTTCATCAAATAGCTCTGAAAGATATGCCAACAATATTGTTTGCCAGTGTCGTTGTTATAGTGGTGGTGTGGATTCTGCCTTCCTCTGGAGTAAGAAAGATTTTTAAAATGATACATTTTTAGTTAATGTTATACTTATCATTCTTTGTGTGGACGGCCCTTTAAACTGCAATTAATCCTACATAATGGATCTAGACATGCGGCAGCACTAGAAGTCTAATGTAGAGTACCTGCCTATCCAAAAAAGTGCCTTGACAATTACAGTTGATGTTTTCAAGACTTTAAGGCACTATGAAATATTTCTGAGCATCTTTCAGCCAAGAGCCCACACTCTCAGTTGCACGACGTGCCTCCGACAAATACAACCTATCTGCTCAAGCCTACACCTTTACAGTACATTAGACATCACAATCATTTGGCAGAACAACTTACAAGTGCATCAAACTTGAACATGATGTCATCAGAACTTGTAAGCATATTTTCCCTGAACAAAAAAAAGGAAAGTGTATATTTTTTTTAAGTTATAAAAAAAGAGAGCTTTTAAAAGGTTGTTTTTATTCTTTAACTTCTCACCAGAGTGTGGGGTTTGATCAGAGCTTGAAGACAGGAGCAAAGTCTTAACCTTTACATGAACTACAACAGCCTACTGAGTAGAGAAGTGGAGTGGAAAAACTTGGTGAGGTTTAAGACCAGCAGAGTAGCTGCAGTCTGGATGAGCTGCAGAGTTCTGGGGGCAGACACATGGACTCTGGCAGGGGGAAACTTGCAATAGTCCAGGCAGGCAATGACAAACACCTGGATGAGCATCTAGGCTGCTTTCCTAAAGGTGTGAGGCAAATCCTCCTGAGCTTGCAGGGGTGGAAATCCATTTAAAATCCATTTGTAAATGTGGAAGGTGTTTTAGAGGTTTTCTTAAAGTATTTTTGTGGAGGGCTTGAATCTCACAGTATTATACCAACATCTCTAGTGGGGGAAAGCTGTCGGCACATCCAGCTTCAATGCAGCTTCTTCTGTAAGGATGTCAGTGTGTTCTTCACAGCATGGCCTTTGACGTACTTCACACATAACATGTAAGTGTAAAGGCTTCTGTTGGAAATGTTGCAGCACATCAGAAATGTCTTAGGACTCTATAAGTTTCCTTAAAGAATTTGATCCATTAAAGCATTTTATTTATTCACAAATGGACAAGCAGTGACATTCATTAGTCCCTGTGAACTGCCATATGGTCATGTTCTCTTAAAAACTGCATGATGAGCAGAAAACTTTTACATTCTCAGGCTTTAGCTACTGTTTTTCCCCCACTATATTCATGCATCTGTTTTACATACCCAGACTAATCCACCCATCCTTCTTTCTTCAGACCATGGACACAGAGAAACAGACATGCACCACAGACGTTAACCATAATTTCTAATTTCAAAAATACAGTGAGTATCTCTGTAATTTAAAAGCAACCCACATCTAGGACACATTGTGTAGTCTGCAGCAGATATGCTACTGGCCAACAAGCTAAAAACAAGTGTAGCTAGCTCGTGTTAGGTGAACACAGAGGGCTTGACAAACAGCGGTGTGCTGAATGACCAACAGAGAGGGTGACATGTTATGTACTGCAGGGGCACGGACTCAGCTGTGTTGGGCTGCAGGGTCTCAGTCACTGCCTGTCAAGGCCAAATAGAGGTGAAAAAGGAATTATTCACTGTTGCTGTCTGAAGACAGCTTGTGGCATGGAGGGAACTGAGCCTGAGAGGAAGCAGAGAAATAGCTGCAGTATTTGTGTTGTAGATGTGACTGCCAACACATACCCTTAAATAGTTGCACAAAGGAATCAAGGTAGGTCTAAATGTTTTTAAATGTTTTTCTTTAGAGATCCAGTGTGTACAGGAGATAATACAGGCTGAAATAGAATAAAATATTGTACAGCTTTCTTTAGTGTTTAATCCCCTGTTGTGTTTTCATTACCTTAGAATGAGCTGTTTCTATATATGTAGGGAACAGGTACTTGTCAGCTGAGATTGCCATATTGCACTACCATGTTTCAAAAGCAACCCAAAACAGACAAATCAAACACTGGCTGACAGGACCATTTGCATTCATTTTTGTGTTGGCCACTATTTGGGAGTCCCTCCCTTTGTTTTTATGTAAAAATGCTTTATCTGCTAGTTTTAACCACTTAGTCCAAAGCCATTTTTAAATAGGAATTGTGCAAATTTGCAGGAAAGCCCAATCAGTCTTTTTTCAGCATTGGCAGTATAAAAACAAAATCAGGGAGTGCAGCAAAATGCCGCCTACCTACTTTTGTTTATACAGAATGTGCCTTTTTCGGGGCAATGGGGGGCGTGAGCAAGTAACAAAACATATAGCTCAGCGTGTGACGTAAACAGTGACGTGGGAGGGAAGCCGCGGCTGGTCAGTCCTTCGGCGATTCTCTCATAAGTCGGCCCGTTCTTCACCGTCCCCGTCATCTGACAGTTAATGGCCTCTTCGTTTGCGAGGACAAGGAGGGCGCGCTATTCCTTGTCTCCCCAGTTGCTCATCTTTACAGTGTCTGTCAGGTTTGTGTTTCCCTCTTGCTACTAGCTGCTCATTCCTGCTATCAGCTGTTTCCTGTTTATCCACCGCCAGTGGGTCGCACGTGCAGCGTCATCAACAGCTCCTCCCACAAGTCATCAGCAGCCCCTCCCGTTGTGGAAGGACGCCTCATTCTCTTTAAACGAAAAAGGTTCCGCCAATATGTCTACCCTACAAGGCGGAAAATTGGGCACCTCGGATCAACT
Source organism: Epinephelus fuscoguttatus (assembly GCF_011397635.1). Lineage (NCBI taxonomy): Eukaryota > Metazoa > Chordata > Actinopteri > Perciformes > Serranidae > Epinephelus > Epinephelus fuscoguttatus. Next base: position 38,573,110 of record NC_064763.1, on the reverse strand, counting down.
CGCCAATCCAGCTCTGTGTGTCTAAACGCTTGCAGCTTGCCAGTAAAACGGAATCATAACAAAGCAAAATGGAAATAAGAATGTTAGTAAAACATTAAAAAGGCTCAATGAGAGGGTGCATTGTGTCAATTTCTTTTTTCTTTTTTCTTTTTTACATAAAAATAATCATGTCCAGAAAGTGACATTTTTAATTACATCAACTTCATTCATAGAGTCTTCCCACTACAGTGGAACAACAACAGATTTGTCCATGAACTACAGGGACTACCCATTGTTCCCACAGCCCATAATTCTGAAGCCCTATGTCCTATTGGTCTGAAAAGCCATTTGTCCAACAGCCTGGTATCCTGAAAACAAATGTGCATTACTCAAAAGGGCTGTTGCCCTAAAATAGGCATCACACTCTCCCGAAATGAAGCACATGGCTACTTATTATGCAGAAATCCTACTATGGAAAGCATGTAGTCCTTGCCTTTGTTGGTTGGGTTAGTAAGGTTTAGACATGTGGAGTTAGATTGGTAAACATATCAGCGTAAGCCAATCAGAGGCAGGGTAAGGTGGGTCACGCCTTCACCATAGTACAAAGATCCGATGACTTATTGGTCACGTACTTCTGTTTGGGAGAGTGTGGAACCCATTTCTGGAGAAACCGCCCTTTGGAGCAATGTGCATTTGCTTTAGGGACACCAAGCTGTCAGACGAATCGCCTTTAAATCCAGTGGGACATTATTCGGACTATTGGAGCTTCAGAATTATGAGCAATTGGAACACTTGCATGGCATCTGAACTACACTGGAAAGTTTCTTTCAACAAAGTTGAGGCAACTTTAGCTCGTGAAATATTTAGCAGATGAGTTATTCCCTCAAGTGTCTGTCACAGATAACCTATTCTAAACCTGTCTTCTTACCTCTCAGCACTCTGCACTTTAGCTTTTCTCTCTGCCTTTCTCTCTCACCACTTCCATACATTTCACATACTCTATCTTTGTGCTAATCCCTCCAACCAACACTTAAGGCAGTGTGCATGTGTTTGTGTGTGAGAATCAATACATGTTGCACTGTGGCCTCACTGAGAAGGATTTGAAGTGAATGCTGAGTGTGTGTCTTTCATTGCTAAGAGAGGAATGAGGGGTTCTACTTGGTGAGCCGTCTGAACGTCAAGGACTCAGAAATCACAATTATATACTGATGTTTTTGAATACAATCCTATTGCCAATGGTGAATACAGAACAATTATTTTTTTTAATTTATTTTCTATTTATTTATATATTTTCTTACTTTCTACAATGTAAATATTTACACAACCTTACCACCTACTTGCTAGTAGGATGTGATTTTATATTGTTCAGTTCTTATTAACACTTTCCCTGACAGAGTATTATTTAGCCAACACCAGCATTTTTGATTATATTCACTAATCTTTCAAGACCCACAGAATAATTTGTTCTATGAATATGTAAACAGTATATACATCAAACTAAAGAAGAGTCCACATTTTGGACAGAAAGCTGAGAAAATATTTTTAAAAACAACAAAAAAAAAAAAAAAAAACACAGTCAATGTCATTTTCAAGTAGTCATCTGATGGTTAATGGCCTCATCTTCACAGTGTCTGTCAGGTTTGCGTTTCCCTCTTGCTACTAGCTGCTCATCCATGCTATTAGCTGTTTCCTGTTTATCCACCGCCAGTGGGTCACACGTGCGGCGTCATCAACAGCTCCTCCCACAAGTCTTCAACAGCCCCTCCCATTGTGGAAGGCTGCCTCTGTCTTTTTAAACTAAAAGTGTTCCACCAAAATGACTATCCTACGATGAGGAAAATTGGACACCTCAGATCAACTCGCCAATCCGGCTCTGTGTGTCTAAATGCTTGCAGCTTGCCGGCAAAATGGCCCAACATTTGTCGAAAAAGGGGCTACTGTCACTGTCATGGAAATCCTGTTTCGTCCCACCAAACATGTTTGCTTCTTCCTCCAAATCGCCACTGCTTGCGCAACTGTAAACTTTTCCATCAGCAGCGGCATTTTTACATGCTGTTACAAGCTGCTGCAGCTCTGTAAACAAACATCTTCTTCTGGTTTCCAAGGGATCTTCTTCCATATTTGTTTTTGGACATGGCAGTGTTGTTCTATTTCACAAGATGTGTAACAGCACCCTCTACATTATAACAGTGAAAACACATTTTGCTGGAATATCTCGTCAATGGCGGGGAAGCGTTCTGTCATATATGGTGGAAAATCTTGTCAAGGGCGAGGATAGTGTTAACCCTCAGTTAATAAAACCTGTATGGCAAATAGGATACCTTGATCAGACTACACAACAACTTCATGCAAAACTAGGTAGGTTTGTTTTTGGAAAGTAAAGTTATTTTGGTTAGGTTCAGGAAAAGAAACATGGTGATGATGAACCTTAAAATAACACACAGTTCGTTTGGCTCCACACAGTTCTGAACACTGTTCTCCTTAAGCCTAGTTCACATTACACGATTTTCACCACGCAAAACGCGTCGCGGAGACTATTGTCATGTTTTGAGTGTTTATACCTGGCGACGTGTGTTTCTGTCATCGGGATTTCGCCAACTGCGTTACGACCTGTGTGTGCACACCACAAGATTTCTCCACCGAGCCCTCGCCGACAGAGCCACAGATAACGCGGTGACGTCACCAAACTTGGAGACGACACATCGTAAAGGCATGGATATTCTTCCCAGTGTTGAATCAGATCTGCCTCCAGGTCTTGGGTCCAAACACAACGCGCTCCCCGTGATCCTGTTGACGCTGCCATTGTTGTTGTTGCTTGCCGGCTTGTCAGTGTTGCCAGATCTTGGGAGAGGAACAAGTAACCAGGGCTATGGAAACAGGCCCAAAAGAAGCGACGGATATAGTAGAGAAAGGCAACGTTCAGAGAGCAAGCCCAAATAAGCAACTCTCATTGGCTGATGCTCTTTGGCATGCTAGAAAACTGGAGAAGTGTGACACGACTGACAGATATCCAGTCCCAGTCGCAGACGAGGGGGCGACTTGCTTGTAGACTTGTTCACACATGAGGACTTGTCATGGCAGATTATCTGCCACACGTCCGACCCAAGGTGGCTCTCAAGATCCTCTGCGACGTCAAAATCACGGTGAAAATCGTGTAATGTGAACTAGGCTTTAGGGAAAGTCCTCTATTTTTCAACCCATCCACCAACCTGCCTCCTTACACAGACTGTCAGTCTTTTAGTATTTCCTTCTTTACCCCCGTCAGTGCATTGGTCACATGATCGCAGCCTTCCCAGTACATGGATTATACATGGTTTACTGGCTCATGATTACATGGGTTATATACAAATTGTGGTGCATACTTTTCATAGTTATAAACAGTGCATGAGGACAGCCTGCATAGCTTGAAGTCTTCCGAAAAAATGGATGGTGCTGCACAAGTAAAGGGATCAGTATTCTTCAAACAAACTGCTTGTGTAGTTTGGACCACCTCTAAAGGCTAAAGTGTTTATACCTGTCCCAAATGCCACAAAAGGTGGGGTGAAGCCTGCCATCATACCCCCCTAGTTGAATGTCACTGAGAGAAGTGTCTCTTGCGCGCCTTTGTAATCTTGACATGATGAATTATATAAATGCAGGTGTACAATTACGGACTGTCTCTCCTTGAAGGCATTCAAGGTGGTTGACAATCTAAGCAGCACTTAGTTTTAACCAGACTGACCTCTAAACAAAACACGTTGTAAACATTGTGAGAGAAGGCAAAATTGTTTTGACGAGCTACTCAGTGTGTCACAGCCTTGCAAGGCTGTTGTTGCAGGCTTAGGGGCCAGTTTTTCTAACAGGGAAATAAAGTTTAATTTAAGGGTAGCCTATCTGTTTCGAAACTTGTACTCAGAATAAAGACACAAAAATTAAACATTGACAGTGTATGTCCTTGGTTATTGTCAAAAACTTTCTATCCCTCACAGTTCTCTTAAAGGGATAGTGCACCCAAAAATGAAAATTCAGCCATTATCTACTCACCCATATGCCGATGGAGGCTCAGGTGAAGTTTTAGAGTCCTCACATCCCTTGCGGAGATCAGCGGGGGGAGCGCCTAGCACACCTAATGGCTGATGGCGCCCCAGACTAACGTCCAAGAACACAAAATTGAATCCACAAAGTATCTCCATACTCCAACTCCAACTCAGGCTACTGGACGAAGCAGCCGCCGCAGCTCATGAGCCTCAGCCAGCCGCAGAATACCGGAGTCGAGCACTGGAAACCTGGTGGTGTAGTTGTTTCAAATGCAAAGCAATGCCAACAGATGAGGAAAGTCTTTGCTGCTCAGACTGGGAATTGGCAATGCCTGCATTTGAGAATCTGGACATCAGTACTGACGAGACTGCTGCTCTTCAGAGACCGTGCATCACTGATCACCCTGAGCGCGCACACGTGAACACAGTGCACAGAGAAGCAGTCAGAGCTACAGGCTACAGTGAGGCTAAAAACAGAGTTCAAATGACGTTTTTCCAAACAACTTTTTATGTCGCGGCTGCAGCACACTTGGATCACTATGGATGAGCAGTATGGAGATACTTTGTGGATTCAATTTTGTGTTCTTGGACGTTAGGCTGGGGCGCCGTCTGCCATTAGGTGTGCTAGCCGCTATGGGTGAATAGATAACGGCTTAATTTTCATTTTTGGGTGCACTATCCCTTTAATGTCTTGGTGTAAAGCTCATAGTAATGCACACCCATGGTCCATCTCTGTTTATGTCACACACTACACTCTTTAATAACCTATCTGATGCCCTACCGGAGCTTACCTCTTCCTGTAGTCATCCTTAAAGATGGAGCTATTACAGATTTGACAAATGAAATATTGTAGGTCTGGGTACTGATGATTCAACTGCTGTAATTTCGAGGAGTCCCATAGCTTAATCTCATGGTTGTAATTTGCATTCACAGCTGGGAAAACTACTTGACTACAGATACAGCTCTCCGGTGGTTGTCAGTGTCAAAGAGCTTTTGATTTAATAGCAGAGAGGATTTCAACAACTCCTTTGCTTCCGAGAGCTTGGTGAGAAACTCTTGAAGGGCTCTGGTGTTAACTGATGTGTAGCGCTCTGATTTTCTCACTTCCTTTATCAAGCTGAGACCTGGAATATTAAATAACCTGAAGTGTCCTGGGAGATAAAATAATTAATGTAGCACTGGAGCAATGGAGAGATGGTCCAACACAGATTTGTTTCTTTCTGGCATTTTTTTGTCCCAGGGAACTTGAACTACAAATAAGAACAAAACAGCTTAAATACAGACAATGCTTGTCCTTGGTCATTGTCAAAAACTTCCTATCCCTTACATTTCTCCTGAAGAGAGATGGTCGTCTCGTCTCGTCTCGTCTCGTCGTCCTCCGCTTATCCGGGTCCGGGTCGCGGGGACAGCAGCCTCAGCAAAGAAACCCAGACAGTCCTCTCCCCAGCCACCTCCGTCAGCTCTTCCGAGGGAACCCCAAGGCGTTCCCAGGCCAGCCGGGCGATGTAATCCCTCCAGCGTGTCCTGGGGCGGCCCTGAGGTCTCCTCCCAGTTGGACATGCCCGAAATACCTCCCAAGGGAGGCGTCCGGGAGGCATCCTTACCAGATGCCCGTAAGCCTTCTCCAAATCCACAAAACACATGTGGACTGGTTGGGCGAACTCCCATGCCCCCTCCAGAACCCTGGCAAGGGTAAAGAGCTGGTCCACGGTTCCGCATCCGGGACGAAAACCACATTGCTCCTCCTCAATCCGAGGGTCAACTATCGACCGGACCCTCTTCTCCAGCACCCTGGCTTAGACCTTACTGGGTAGGCTGAGGAGTGTGATCCCCCTGTAGTTGAAACACACCCTCTGGTCCCCTTTCTTGAAGATGGGGACCGCCACCCCGGTCTGCCACTCCAGAGGCACTGCCCCCGTTTTTTTGTGTAATTTAAAGTGTAAATAATTTAATAACAGTGTAGGTAAACTGAACGTTGTGTCAGCCGCTGCCAGGTACAAACTAAGAAGCTAACAAACAATGTGAACAAATAAAATATGCTAACTATACTTCCCACTCTGATTGATTTTTTCAATGAGAGAGATGGAGTAAATGTGCTTGTAGCCCCTTTAAGATTTTTTTTACACAGAATTTCAATCAATCAAGTATTTTATTTCATTTTATTTCATTAATTTATTACTATTATTATAAATATATTTTTTGAGAAATCAGGTTTTCCTCTCAGATACAGTGGATGACTGTAAATATTACAGTACACATGAGTCTCAGCCACCATTATTATGAGGAAGAAGCATGTACTTGGCAGGAATTATAACACTGTACCTTTGCTGCCGAATTCCTATTAACCCAGAATGTGAAAATGAACTAAATTTTTTACCAGACATCTACAAAATGTGGCCCACATGTCTCTGTGTGTTCAATCTGCCTCACCTTCAGCTATCACCTACAGCACAAAACTGAGGAGACTATGACAGACTATGTCCACATGGCTCTTGAGCTACTAAAAAAGCAGGAGAGTATGAAGGCCACCTCAAAACTTTTACGGGCGATGTCAGATTTGACTGATTGTCCATCCAAATGTTATATTTCTCCCTCTCCCCTCGCTGGAGGCCTTGGACCTCCCGCCGCCCGCTCCCATCTCAAACACGGAGCACCCAGGCGCACGCCCGGCCTGTTAAATAGCCTGTAACCATAACAACTGTGTGACACAAACTCAGTGCTTTAGTCATTAAATAATGTTGGGCTCGGTTTGGTTTCGGACATAACAAAACAGAATGACTGTCGGGTTCGGAAAGGAAAACTGGACATTATCATCAATTTATAAACACCCCCCAGACGCCCCGGACAGGACGTGAAAAGTGGACATGTCCGGGCAAAAGAGGACATTTGATCAGCCTAGCTATATGTCCCTTGCTGGCGGATGTATTTTCAAGATGGCGAAACATTATGGAACCCCCCCAGATGACTTACCCGCCCACTGTACAAACAAATCCGAAATTCTCCTTTTACGTGAATAAGTCAGATTATTGGTGGAGCTTTCTGATGAAAGCTGAAGTGTTTGGGGCACCATTATCTGCTCAGATTCAACTAAATGCTTCAAAACTCATTGGACGATGCTTCACAGTGCAGATGGACATTGACCTGAAGCATACTGCAAAAGCAACCAAAGACATTTTTAAGGCAAAGAAGTGGAATGTTCTGCAATGGCCAAGTCATATCATCTGACCTGAATACAACTGAGCATGCGTTTCTCTTGCTGAAGCCAAAACTGAGGGCAAAACACCCAAAACACAAGCAGGAAGTGCAGACGGCTGCAGTAAAGGGCTGGCAGAGCATCACCAGGGAAGAAACCCAGCATCTGGTGATGCCTATGTGTCCAACACTTCAGGCAGTCATTGACTGTAAGGGATTTGCAACCAAGTATTAAAACTGACTGTTTAATTGATGATTATGTTAGTTTGTCCAAATACTTATGAGCCCTTAAAGTTGGGGGACTGTGTGAAGAAATGGTTGTCATTCCTACACGGTTCATACTACATTTTTGAAACAAGCCTTAAATGAAAGCTGAGAGTCTGCACTTTAAGCGGGTATTCATTGTTTCATTTAAAACCCATTGTGGTGGTGTACAGAGCCAAAATGATGACAGCTGTATCATTGTCCAAATAATTATGGACCTGACTGTATGTGCTCTGTGTCTATGACGGTGATTGTCATCAAGCCTGCTCCAGCTGGTTCAAATGTCAAATTTTAATTGGGTGCCTGCACATTTAGGAGGTCATTAACCCAGACATTTGAGGTTGTTTTCATTCCTTTGAATTACACATTTATACAAATACAGAGCAAATTCATTTCAAGAAACTACTTTTCTGTGCCAGTTTACTTGTGGTTGGTCCTGCACACAGACACAGCCATCATGAGGAGGATTGGATCAAACAGAAAGACGTGAGCAGTGGGTGATAATATAGCTGGTCTCCATCACTTATCTGCTGGCCTGGCTCATTTACTGCATTAACCTCACTCATCTTTTGCCAGGGATTCAGGCCTGTGAGGAAAAGTCAGTTTTTGTCTGAGGTCAGTAAAGAGGCAGGTAACACAAAAACAGCAACTAAATTCCCACAATTCTAATGGTAACAAAATCATCTTCAAAAAATAAGTTACAAAAGCAGTTTTCACAAAATGACATTTGGCATTTTCCAACTTCACGCTGCTTTTAAACAAAAGCTGCATGTCTATTATTTCAATACTTTTCAAAATAACTTTTCCCTGTGCCATCCAGCTGCTCTCACATTCTCTTGTCTGCATCGTCTGCCGTGTACTAACTTTCTTGTCATTTTAGATGCAGCCACTCGCTCTTGCCCTGCAGTAACCCTCGTTCCTGTCATTCCCGTCATTCCCACTCACCTGACCTCCCCCACCTACCTGCACACCTGTTCCACTTCCTCATCAGCCCTGTAGTGTATTTATACCAGCCCACTCCCATTCTGTCCCTGCCAGATTGTCAATTCTGCGTCAGCCTTAGTCCGGCTGTTTAATTTATTTATATATATTTTTGGAAGTACTCTGCTTGCTAATTTGAATAAATTGACAAAATAAAAAAGTTTTACTAATTCATTTTACTTTTTGCCTGTTTGGTGCCGTGCTGTGTGGTAACAGCTTGTAGGAATGACAAAAGAGGGGGGATGTGCATGATTTAAAGCAAAGCAACATTAATTTAATTAAAAAATAAAATACGTCTGAAATATACAAACAAATAACAGCAGGTGAAGGTGAAAGTCGGTGTAATCAGTGTTGATTGTGGTTCATGCAGCGAGCATGCTGTGGGGTTGCTGTAAAGCGTGAACACAAAGGTGTACGATAAGCAAATACAGAAGCTGAAGTGAGGACAGAAACAACCTAGGCGACCTGGTGTGTTAGAGCTCACAGCTTTGCTTAAAGGCTTTCAATTGGTCTACCAGCATCCTGTTGTCGGCCTATCATGACTACATCGTTTAATTATCTAATTGTAACAAATTGATTTCAACCACACCATCACATTCTTATCCTAATTCTCTTGTGTAATTAATCTACCGTTTATTATTGATTGTATTTATTTCACAGAAATTAGTAGCTAATTGCTAAAATGGACAGGCAGAGGGTAGCTGCTGCAGCTCTGGTTGAGGGTGAGAGTCTGTCAGTAAATAGTTTGTTAGGCACAGGGAAATGGAGACCTGTGTGGGTACATGACACCGTAAAATAGAGGGTGGGTCATAGGGAGTACCACCAGTTGGTCCAGGACCTTCGACAACCTGCTGTCTATCGTCGGGTCGTATAGCTCTTTGTATCCAGCAACCGCTACCACCAGTTTCTCCTCCATTGTTTACTGACTTTAAACTTGTTGTTGTGACCAGCGCTGAAGGTCTGTCTCATATCATCCAACTGGACAATGGAAAAAAAAAGGCGGAGATGACATGGGGCGCTTTTCCACTCAGTAGCTGTGTTTCCATCCAAAAGTGATTTGAATCATTGGGAAATGTGCATTAAAAGAAATACGAATCCTGTGTGTTTCCATTAAATGTACGGACTTTGGTGAAAACTGCGAACTCGCGCGAGTTTTCCGCAGAACCGGAAACAAAACAAGTCTCGCATTCTTCTTCTACATTTTCTGGCGGTTGGCAACCAGCTTGTAAATGCATTACCGCCTTCCCGACCCGGAGTGTGGATATCACCATGGAGAGAGGTGCGCTACGTCAGACTTAATTCGAACATAACTGTTTCCATCCCCCGTTTTGCGAATCAACATTTTTTCGAATCAACCAAAACCCAGCTAAAGCGAGCGTATTTTAGTTTGTGCGAATCAGGGGATTTTAATTCGAATTTTGGCGTTTCCATCATAATTTTCTGATGTGATACTTCTAGATGCACATCTAAACAGGCTGATGGAAACATGGCTTGAGTTGAAGTTTTTTCAACCTGAAAAAAATCACCAGGCACCTAAAGCACAGAACACAATGCCCGTAGCAACGCAAAACACCGTGCAAAAAGCTTAATTCTCATTAAAAATGATTACAAAAAGCTGCCTCCAGCTGCTGTTTTTTATATGACTTTTTAAATAACACTTTTTCTCTCTGACTATCAAAATAATGAAAAAATCAGTCATAATTTTAGATTGACCATTCACTATGTTTTTGACAAATGGATGAAGTTAACATGTCAGTCTTCTTAATTCACACATCACAATCTTTTTCTCATTTGTTCAATACTGCTGTTCAGTTGGTGCCACTTCAGTTCGGAGGATATAAGGTGATGGTGGCAGTACTGTCCTTGCAAAAAAAAAAAAAAAAAAAAAAAAGTCAGAAATGGTTGAACATTTCTGTCCACCTGGAAATTGAATTGCCCACTGTTTTCATCCAACTATTCCAACTTCACCTTACCTTGTTGTTCCCTGGTCTTCAGATCTGTAAAATAAGATTTAATGTTTGAAACAAATGAAAAAAAATGTTACCATAGTCACTATAAAATGCATGACATGAGGTGCAGATAATTACACTGTTTTTATATAACAAGCAAATACACATTTGATTTTGTCCGTTTGTGACAGTCATTGCATGCTACTTATGAAACTTGCTGTTTGCCCAGTGCAGTCTGAAATAGCTTTTCACCACAGTGAGCATTGAAACCAAAGCATTTGACAAGTCTGCTAATAGATACAGGAATCTTTGTTGACTGGGAGTCATTAGCACTCCTGCTAAATCTCAGGGTGTTACGTTCTCTAGAGTGGCTGTGGTGTTGACAGCAATGGCAGGGCTCTGAAGTGTCTTTTAGAAAACTCCCAACTAAACTTTAAAGCACTGTGCTTCAGTACTGCCAAGTAATTAGACAAATATTTTTATAGCAAACACCTACGCTGTGTTCAACTATGAAAGCAATGTTGTCTAGTTTTTATATCCACTTCTGATCCTGAAAAGCAGGGAGCAACAAAAGGCTATCGTGTCATAGGACAGGAAGCATTACCCTTGGGGTTTATGGAATAAATGTTGGCACTGTACGTTTCTGCAAACAGCAAATATGTAACACCCACACTTTATTATGTAGCAGATAGGTTGAAAGTTTTGAACAGTGAAATGCTGCCGATGTCTCACTAAAAAAGAAACACGACCCATTCTGCAGTGATCTGCGGCTTGGCAGTTGTCTCACCTACGCTTCATGCTATCCACCACCCCTACTACCTCCTGATGAGAAAGTCAGCTCATGTAAATGTAATCAGAACTATGCAGTTTCTTTCAGTTTCATGTTCACTTTCCTGTTGTTCACAATTTAATTTAGTTTCTGATTAAAAATAAGAAGTAGATTATAACTTGACTGTTTAATGTTTAAGTTGTAAAATATATATTAGTGTTTTATTTTTTGAAACATAATGACAACACATCCTGTTTGGTCATTTCCTGTTCAGTTACTTCCTGTTTACCTGGTCCTGCCATGAGAAAGGCTGAATCCAAATATCCGCACTTCATGACACTTGCAGACTCACAGGCTGTCCAAATCCACAATTCAGCCAGAGCACAAGGGGCCTCAAGTGGACTTCCTGCGGAACATTCAGGGCCCTATTTAGATGGTCTAAAGCAGACGGCGGAAGGCATATAATCCATGTCGCAAGTGTCATTGCTATTTAGATGCAGGCGCAGTTGTCATTTTCACGCCCTGCACCCTTGTCGTCTAACTAGCAAATGAACTTGAGCTTCTCTGGGTGTGATGGTCTAAAAATGAGGAGTGGTCAGGCGCAGTCATGGCGCATTGCTAGTTAGATGACGTAAAAAGCAAATGCGCCACTGACCAACAAAAACCTGGTCTAAAGTCAACGGCACAGTATTTCACTGTTAAACAAGTTAGTAATATGCGTCTCTAGGCAGGTGTACAACGCACGTGCACTCTGCTCAGACACACACGGAGCAGCCACACATATGCAAAAGATAAATAAAAATATGATTACAATGTGAAAGGTTATTATTGTGCACATTAAAATATTTATCAGAAACACGTCTTAATGGTCAGTCATTAATCAGAATGATCTAATCGCAGTAATAATGAGCATCATAATTTGTAATAATGACAAATGAAGTTGTGAAATTATCTGACCAATCAATCATTTTTGATTGAAAACCAAAGCCCACACATTGCATTTATTTTAACATGTTATACTAGGCTACATTATATTATATTATTATATTGTAATCTGAGTGTAGAGAGGACACACATGCAAATAAGAGGCAGGACACAGCTCTAGGAAACATGTGAAAACAATTAACAAACGTGGGTGGGGGAGAAAACGCTGAACAGGTCCTAGCTGCAGGATTAGCTGTGCTCTGTTATATGATGAAAACAGGTTAGAATAATATTCCACAGATATTTAGTAAGGTCTTTCTTGTGTTAGTGATCCCACGCCTGCTTTACCTCGGGGAGCTTGGGTGCCTGTCTGCTGTCCCCGTAGATCTGGTTCTGACGGGCCTTCACCTCCCGCACGAGGAGATCCGTCTCCTCAGCTGTAAAACGCTCACTCTTTCCAGTTGGTAGGTCCGCCATCTAACTAGCTCTCAGCCATGCGCTCCGATCGCGCCTCTTTTAAAGGGAATGAGAGGTGACACTCTGACTGGCTTATTGAACGATACGCCCAAAACACACCCATGACTAATTCACAGAGTAAGTCCAACCCTTTTAGACTCTCCGCCATGGCGCACACTCTAAAAACACACTGTCTAACTAGCAAGTGACTGGGACACGCCCATGGGCCGCACGCCTGGTGCTTCGCGTTTTAGACCATCTAAATAGGGCCCTCAGAGTCCGCTTGGGGTGCAGACTTCAGCAGACTTCACTGATTTAATAACCCACAATTCATTGCAATACTGACGTGACTTTGTGGGTTTTTCAACTGCCGAAAAAAAATATAATGAAAATATAAATTAGTTAGTGAAAGTTAGGCCTCTTAAAATGTTTCTTGAACTGTGTAGGCCAGAAATAATATTCAACCACATCATGATACAGAGATATGTAGAAGTCTAGGCTGTAGAGGGTATGAAAATGCACGAGACAAAAACATGAGACGAAAAGGCTGAAAACAACAAAAGAAGGTCTTTTAGTGTAGTAAATACCCAGTTTATTAAGTTATACTCTTGTCCTTACTTACAAACATTTCTGTTTTTGAATGTGTGTAGACTGTATGTTATACAGAGATGTATTAATAGCTTACATTTTTCTTTTCTTTTCAAAAAAAAGGCTGTGCATGGGATTTATATCTTGTTATCTGCAGGGACAGATGAGTAGGCACTGTTCATCATCTTATATGACATATATATGAATATGTAATAGTTGAACGTTTCCACGGCAACAAGTAAAATGGTTTTGAGGGCTGCCTATCAGCCACTTGCAGTCTCTGCCCTCGCAGACTTTACGTGATGACAGTAAATACGTCACATGAAATCTGAAATCCTCAGTTGTAGTCTCAGTCTACAGGTCAAGAGGGTGGACATTTGGATTCAGCCACACGTGTGCTGCATGCTCCTGGAGCAATCCATCTCAATCCACTCATAAATATTATAGAGGCAATGCTGTAAGTTGATTTATATGATTTTAGAAATGTTAAAAAGTATATGTTAGATGCTATTTGCTGAAAATGAGATTTGATAAGTTAGTTAAAAGCACATTTATTTACATTTATGTGCAATAGAATGTTTAGTTCAAAACAACAAAAACACAGATACTTAATACTTTTGTATTGTTTTTATTTACAGTTTTCACCAGTTGCTATTGAAAAAACCCGACAGTTCATGGTCAAACTTATTTCAGACTCTGTCTTTGTTGGCATCAGTTTACCTTGGTGTTTAGTCAGTTTCTGTACACCCAGCACAAGAATGCTACAGAAACACTTATACGATGTGCATGAAACGTGCAAATGTAACATATCCGTGGTTTGCAGAAACATACAATGCCAACAGTTTCTTGTAGCGACTGGGCTGCTAGAACACCACGACCTCTAATTTCAACAAGATCAAAATCGATGATGGTCTTATTCGCAGTGATATTCTCTGGATCTCCAGGACCTGGTTGTTCAGTGTCTAGTCACAGTCAGTCAGAGTCTCTCCTGTAGCTCTCCTCTAAAGAAGTCTGACTTGTGTTGGCAGCTCTGCAAACTCTCCTTACTGTCCTGTCATTCACACTGAAGAGTGTCACTCCGATAAATCATAGTTAGAAGTGAGGAGCTTCTGACAGATGTTGACAGTCATTTGTGTTTGAAACCACCGGTGGATCCACCTTGTGGAAATTAACCTCTGATGCACCAGTGGGACAGTCAGAACAAACGGCATCCACACTTTTTTTAAACCATCAGAATCCCTGCATGGCCATAGTGGGAACTGAAAAATACCTCTGCACTCTGTACGAGTATTTTTTGTGTACACTTTAAATACTTTTGTGTCCTCATGTGGTACTTTTTTCTGACAGCCTCAATAGTTCTCACACAATGCTTCTTGCCACTCATGACACTTAAATTCTTTGATGGCTTAATGATGTATGCAAGACTGGCGATTGGAGCAGGTATGTCTAGTCACATGCAGATGAATGCACAACAAATAACAAGTAGAGCAACAACACTGGCAAGCTTTAAAAAATAAGTTAAATTCAGTTTTAGGCATGGTATTGTTTGAAATCATTTAACTTTTTTTTCATAGTTAAATTCAAAATGTTTTGAAATGCCTGTGTATTTTTAATATTTTTTCTCGGTTGTGTAGCGTGATCATCTTCGCAGTTTAAAAGAATTATCTAAGTTTGACATTTTTCTCATTTTACACTCCATTTCTAAAAGCATCAAGGTCCCTGCCTCATTTATTTGATAAGTCTGTGAATTGTGACCAATTATCTGCTTCATTTATGAATACCAGACAGCATCAAGTGAAAAGAAAAAAAGCCTGAAATAAAAAATGATCAGAAAATGTTAAGCAGATGTACAGTGTATTGGAATGCAGTGCCAGAGTTCATTTTTAAAAACCTTTATAGATAAACGAAGCAGTTAAAGGCAATGCCTATGTAAACAGATGTACAACTGTAAAAATATGTGTTCTGTTGATAAAGTGAATGCAGGTCCATTGACTTCACCTGTTTATTCAATTTCATCCCTGAGAGGGAAGAAAGAACTTTGACAAGAACAACCTTGAGACACTGATTGTTTACTAAAAAAAAAAAAAACATACTTTTTACACTCAAGCATTAGCACTCCTAGTGTAAGCAGTCTCTCGGGTGAGATACTGGCTGCCCGTGTGACTGATATCCATGGTGGCAAACATCACCTTGGCTTGTGATTGGTTCAGTCCAAGGAGTCCGGAGAGGTGTGACAGGCATGCTCTGCTCATAACCTATCAGCTGAATAATTACCGCTGCCCTGCTGCTATAAACGGCCCTGCTGTCTCACTCTAATAGAAAATTATATCCGTAGCAGTGTCGCAGTGGCAGGCTCAGGTCACCAGGGACCTGAGTGGACGTTTTTGGGTCAGTTACCACCTTGAGGAGAAAAGTGAGGCCCTCTGGTAAAGAACCACACATGCAAACATGAGTTTTACCTTTGGTAGGCGCTCCCATAATCCTGATGGATTGGTGTGAAGTTGTCATAAAACTCCAAACTGACATAAGTCAGTCTTATCACCTCTTGATGTTTTGAGAAAATCAAACTTGTTTAATGTTAAGTTTTTAGTCTCCAACAACCAATAGGTGTGCTCTCTTTAGCACCAAACAAGAAGCAGCAAACTGGGTAGACAGTAAACATGGATTGGGTTGGGTTTAGCCCACAACATCCAAAACGTAAAGTGTGTACACAAATGCAGTTTATGTTTATGGATTGTACTGACGCAGAATTGAAAAGAATACTGTCGACATATTACACCATTTTGCAGACATGTAAGGAATTTGATGTAATATTTTCCACCAGGAGAGCCCTGTCTCACTTCATCTTCTAACCGCTTCATCCTCTTGAGGGTCGTGGGGGGGCTGGAGCCTATCCCAGCTGACATTGGGCGAGAGGCAGGGTACACCCTGGACAGGTCGCCAGACTATCGCAGGGCTGACACATAGAGACAAACAACCATTCACGCTCACATTCACACCTACGGACAATTTAGAGTCACCAATTAACCTAGTCCCCAATCTGCATGTCTTTGGACTGTGGGAGGAAGCCGGAGTGCCCGGAGAGAACCCACGCTGACATGGGGAGAACATGCAAACTCCGCACAGAAGGGCTCCCACGCCCGGGATCGAACCAGCAACCCTCTTGCTTTGAGGCGAGAGTGCTAACCACCACACCACCGTGCCGCCCCTGTCTCACTTCGAAGTTGTCAAAATCCAGCGCTTGGGCAGTGACTTGCGGCGTCAGAAACCAATGAAAAAAGGCGTCCTTTAATGTCGTCATGATATTCGGCAGGTTGCCGTTATAGTTTAATGGTGCCCGGCGGCAACAGGGGGAAACACGGTGGAACAAGGATGAAAGTTAAAGCGGCAAAAGTCCGACTAGGGCAGGCAGGTGGGGTGGTGGATGAGTCCAACAGAGAGCGGTGTTCTTGTCCTGTAAGATTCTAAAGCCAAACCCTGTTTCCTAACTTTTGTTGCCTAAACCTAACCATGTGTAAAAACGTCAATTCGCAGTTGTGCCGATGTTGATATCCTGTAAAAAAGGAAGTGTGGCAGGAAAGAAGACATTGCACGGAACAGGCAGAACTTGACACAGTGTCCCAGAACGTCAAAACCCAACGCACCAGGGGTACCTTGCACGTCGTATGTGGACGTGAAAAGTCCATGGCTAAAACATCAATATGTGCCGAGGTCGGAGTGAGAATGTGTTGACCAGGAGCAGGATGGGAAAGAGTCCTTAAAGAAATGTAGTTGTACAGTTGTCTTGCACACAGTGGCCCTGCAAGATCCCCAATCTTTGCAAAATCTTATGGTGTGTGACTAATAACTCACATTGATATCAGAGGGTGTCAGACTTTAATCTTTTAAAAGTATGTTCAGCGTCTTTTCAAAGTCTTCTAGTGCATGGAAGGCATAAGAGACACACAGGACTACAAGTACTCTGAGTAACAGCAGCAACTTTCACAGTTTGCAGGCAGCAGGAATAATATCCACAGCACTGAGACTTCTCTCTGACTCCAGTATATCAAAAAAATCTGGTGCCCGCCCCCAGCAATAGCTTCAGTATCTCTCAGCACATGGGCAGTAGTTTGGCATGTACGGGAAGTGTCGACGGCAGCAAGTTTGTACGGGAGCAGTTATCGGCAGAGTCAGGTCGAGTTGAGCAAAACAGCAACACTTGGGAAACATTGTTTGAGAGGCCAGTTTGGGCAAATCTAACTCTCAACTTGGCCAAGTGTTTGTTTGCTTTAGTTACTGTGAGATATCTGGGGGGAAAATGTGGCCTGTGGATGCAAAGACCTCAGCCAATCAGACATGCCCATCTCCCTTTGCCAAAAAGGAGTTCATGATATCAGCAGTTACTACCATAGTTTGGTGCTAACTTTTCCTATGTAGTTGTCACTCTCACCAAACGTCCTAAGTTGAGTGCAGTGCAAACAATTCAAGTCACATGAACGAAACTACTCAGCAACAGAAAAAGAACCTCTGACATTTATCAGGGCTTTCGAAATGTACATGTGGTGACCACGTAGCCACACTGTGTATACAGATTACATGCCGTTGACTTTCCTGTAACCACTAGATGGGCCTGTTTCTGTAGCTGTATCATTTAGATGTACAGTATGTCATATCGAGGGCACTGATGATCATTTCTGATGTCCTGACTCTCAACCATGCCTCCTTTAGTAGATTACACAACACATTCCACTCATCCATGCCCTCAAAACAGCACTTATATAACTAATTTACAAAATCTACCTTATTTATTTAATTAAAAAAGGCATTCTGTTAAACGCACATGTGGCTCTCCCATCTTCTCAGAAAGTTGGATACCTCGTGGTTCTTTTTTAACTGTGTAAAATCCATCAAAGGGTAATTTACAGAGTTAATGTGCTGATATGCTCTGGCTGTTATCTGTTGTACATCGTATCTTCTGATGTTCTCAAAGACAAATTTCACACCACACTAGATAAGCTAACAAGATTCTGCCTTTGTTGTTGTTTCACTCGCGGCCACAGCTGTCTAATCCCCCGCTCAGGGAGACAGTGAGCTGCCAGCATTGGTCGCTTCCTGTATGTTTCATGTTTTATCTGTGAGGTGTGACACAGTTTTGTCCCAAAATCTATCTCTGGAGTATGAACACACATCCCTGTAGGCTTGAAAAGTGGCTGTAGAGTTTTGTAGTTTTGTCTGTAATGGAGAATGGAGGTGGTTTTCAGCTTAGATTCATGCTGTTGACTAGTTTTCACTGTGGGGGAAGAAATATCAAAACACCCAAGGAGTTTGTGTGTTCCGTAAATTCATGGACAATTTCCATCTCGATACTCAGCATTACCCTGTCAAACTCACTGGGAGACATGTTCATGGTGTGCAGATGTAGGCTGCTCTGATGCATTGTTCGTACACATACCTACAAAAAGTAATGTGCCAGAATTCATATGTAACCCAAATGATCATGAGCTAGTAATTTATAAAGTATATAACCCAATATTTGGGAGGGCTGCAATCACCTGTACAATGCAATGACCAGAGTAAAGAAGTATATATAAGGAGTCAAAGTCCACATACAGAGGCAGGTTGGGGTAGTGGATGGGTCAAAAAAACCCAGGACTTTTACCAGGACGCAGGTGTTCATGTCCCATGTGAAGCCAAGTCTAAACCTATGCAACTTTACTTTCCTTAACCCAGGGGTCGCGTTAACCGGATACTCTCGGCCATTGACCGGTTCTCCTGCGCTCTCTGCGCCGGTTAAACATGGACTCCACTCGTCTGTTCCCGTCAGTACTCGTTTTTTCACATCAACAGGTCATTTTAAACACGGGTAAGTCCATATTTTAATCGTTTTTTTTATAACGTAATAAGTTAATGACAATTTGTCATTGCATGTCCATGTATTGAGCGTGTTGGATAAACACTGAACGAATAGGGCATATTGTTCTGACCATTTAATTCATGTAGTTATGTCTGTAGGCTCGGTGACACAAAATTAAAGTTGTAATGAAGTGATTATGGTATTGAAAAATGTGTTCGGTTATGCACTGTTGTGTTATTTTAAATTATAAACACAGTATTTTCTCCGCACTTTCCTCAGTGCATGCTGTTGTTATTTTATTTTGAAAATTGGCTGGATTCTCTCGTCTTTTCTGTGTCCGACTTCCTCTTTGGTACGATCCGCTCTATCCAGCTTGACAGAAGCGCTCGTGGCTTGTGTGAAAAATAGACCAGACGCCGAACTGAAGCGCTGCGGTGTGTGGGTGTCTGTTCATCTTCTCATTCATGTCCTTATTAATGCACACTTTATAACTTGCTTGTTTGATTTATTAAAAACGAACGAATGAAAACTAAATGTCTTTGAATATCTTTATTATCATTTAAAAACGAAAATTGAAATGACCGGTAAAAATAGATTATGACCGGATTTTTATGACCCTGTCGGTCAAAATGACCAGCAACAAAAAAGTCTAGCGCAATGTCTGCCTTAACCTAACCTATGTAACCTTATTTTAAGTACATAACGTGACAAACACCGTTCATGGAGCACTAATTTGTTAGATATCACAAAAACCTTTGTATGTGTATTCTTGTAAGATATCATATGACCCACTGTATGAGGATACGTTGAGCAGAGTGGACTCCTCTTTTTTTCTGCCCGTTGTATTATAACTGGACTGTAAACAATGACTTATTGGAGCCTTGATTACTGGACGGTGCCGCTGAGCTCTACCTTTGCAGGTACCCACTACTCAGATGTGCATTTCCTACCTGGCTTCCGGGTTAGTGACATGGTCCACAGTTTGGCGTGGTCTGCAGTTTGTCATGGCTGGTCCCCACACCTTGTCTCTTCAACCAGGTCTCATTCAGAAGTCATCATATACCAGCACTTGGGCAGTGACTTCCACGCTGACCTTTCACACTGGTATGATATGCGGTCAGTGTGTAACGACGCTTGATGGCAACAGAGGGAAACACAGCTGGGCACCAATAAGTTAAGGAGGCTAAAGAGGGGTAATGGATAGGTGCAACAATCATTATTTCGCCTTGGAGGCCAGTGTGTACTCATATATAAATGCAAAGTTATTTTTTCTAAACCCAACCACATGCTTTGCTTTTGTTGCCTAGACTTTACCACGTGAATGTTAGCTTAACATAACCATGTGCATTTGTTGTTGATGGGGGAAAAAAGTCAATTCATGATGTTCTACCGACATGGTACTTAGAGTTTGAAAGAGCCTGTACAGTATGCAAACTGTACTTTTACTGTGAAAGCAGACATGTATTTTGAAAAGACACAATACATGTAACACACTGAAGTTGACACAGAGTCCCAGAAAGTCAACAACACACCTGGCTACCTTGCGTGTCGTATGTAGACATTGAAAGTCCACAGCCAAGCGGCAATAATTGACAAGGTTAGAGTGAGAATGTGTTGGTCTCATCATGTTTGGGTTGACAGTGATTTTAAAGAATGCATTGGTGATATATTGGCCTCTGTTCCTTTGTTTAGCAGTGCAGCTGCCTCATCTGCGCGCAGCACATCCGGGGTCACATTGTCAAGTTCAAGCTCTTGCGTAACACATCTTTGAGGTTTTTTAGTGATGTTACGGCTGCCGCTCTTTCCACCTTCATTGTGTGTGTGTTTATTTAAGACTAATTTTCCCCTCTGTCTGCCAAGCTGCCTGCACAGCCCCTGGACCCAGAAGCTCCACCCCCTCTGTTTTGATTGGTGCGGCCTCTGCTGCTTTTGATCGTCCAGTCCACAGCTCACCTGGGTCCCTGACTGGTGCGGCACAAGTGCAGTGGGCCAATCCCAGCCACCCCTGCCAGCCTGTCAGTCTGGGCGGCTGACTGTTGGTGGCAGCTTGCCTCTTTGTCTGAGAACTTGGTGTTGTGTTACACAGCGACTTGTAGCATTTGTATCTTTATGAGCTTTTGTAGATCTTGCGAACCTTTGAAGTGTGGCCAGGTTATTAGAGATTGTTAAAACTTCTTGACTGATTCCAAACATTTCAGTCCATTTTTAAATAATTTTTTGTATTAGAGACACTAGGTGCAGCAGTGCTGTTTTGTTGTTGTTTGTTTTTAAAGCCAGATTAGATAATCAGAATTTGTTTTCCTTTTTATTTAGTAGTTAGATCATAGGTTAAACTCCTAGTGAGTCCTCTTGTTATATTTGGTCTTTGAGTTAAACAGCACCCACTTTCTTGGTTGTTCCTGAGTTTTTATTCTTCCTCTTTTGAACCACACATCTGAAACACCTGGGTGGATAGGTGCAAGCCATGGTTTTGTAAAAACAGCATGGGAAATAAGTTCACTCAGTCAAGGGTCTCAGTTGACTCACATAAGAGTATTTTATCATCTTCCACCATGAAACATTTGCGGACCTCGTACAGCACCATTGTTCTTCATCTAGCGTGGGAAATAACAGAAATCAGAATACAGTGTTGGGATATGATGATGACAGCAAAGTGCACCTTTGAGAGTTTTTGTAGACGACTTTAAGAAAATGTCTCTTCTCTCTCTGCAGCCAGAGGTGGACACATTTCTGCTGGTGTTTTCAAGTGTACCACCTGGACAAAGTATCCCTCTGAGTGAAGCATGAAAGGAGCTGCTTTTACGATATTAAAATCATTCAGCAGTAGGAGGTGAGATAAGAGCATGAATCCATTATCCTTGTCCTTTTATGTGAACAAGAAACTGAATGAAATTTTAGTGAGAAGCTGTGAAATTTCGTGAAATAGGCACATAAGCTCTGACACTGATTTTGTATATCATCTGTGTTTAGGTGGTAGAGAAGTACACTGCTCAAAAAAATAAAGGGAACACTAAAATAACACATCCCAGATCTGAATGAATGAAAAATTCTTATTAAATACTTTGTTCTTTACATAGTTGAATGTGCTGACAACAAAATCACACAAAAATTATCAATGGAAATCAAATTTATTAACCCATGGAGGTCTGGATTTGGAGTCACACTCAAAATTAAAGTGGAAAAACACACAACAGGCTGATCCAACTTTGATGTAATGTCCTTAAAACAAGTCAAAATGAGGCTCAGTAGTGTGTGTGGCCTCCACGTGCCTGTATGACCTCCCTACAACGCCTGGGCATGCTCCTGATGAGGTGGCGGATGGTCTCCTGAGGGATCTCCTCCCAGACCTGGACTAAACCATCCGCCAACTCCTGGACAGTCTGTGGTGCAACATGGCGTTGGTGGATGGAGCGAGACATGATGTCCCAGATGTGCTCAATTGGATTCAGGTCTGGAGAACGGGCAGGCCAGTCCATAGCATCAATGCCTTCGTCTTGCAGGAACTGCTGACACACTCCAGCCACATGAGGTCTAGCATTGTCTTGCATTAGGAGGAACCCAGGGCCAACCGCACCAGCATATGGTCTCACAGTGGGTCTGAGGATCTCATCTTGGTACCTCATGGCAGTCAGGCTACCTCTGGTGAGCACATGGAGGGCTGTGCGGCCCCCCAAAGAAATGCCACCCCACACCATTACTGACCCACTGCCAAACCGGTCATGCTGAAGGATGTTGCAGGCAGCAGAATGTCTGTCACGTCTGTCACATGTGCTCAGTGTGAACCTGCTTTCACCTGTGAAGAGCACAGGGCGCCAGTGGCGAACCCTAACCCTAACCCTAACCCATGCTCTGGACACTACGCTGACAGACACAGCAAACCTTCTTGCCACAGCTCGCATTGATGTGCCATCCTGGATGAGCTGCACTACCTGAGCCACTTGTGTGGGTTGTAGACTCCGTCTCATGCTACCACTAGAGTGAAAGCACCGCCAGCATTCAAAAGTGACCAAAACATCAGCCAGAAAGCATAGGAACTGAGAAGTGGTCTGTGGTCACCACCTGCAGAACCACTCCTTTACTGGGGGTGTCTTGCTAATTGCCTATAATTTCCACCTGTTGTCTATTCCATTTGCACAACAGCATGTGAAATTGATTGTCAATCAGTGTTGCTTCTTAAGTGGACAGTTTGATTTCACAGAAGTGTGATTGACTTGGAGTTACATTGTGTTGTTTAAGTGTTCCCTTTATTTTTTTGAGCAGTGTACATCACATGGAAGATCTGAAGTTATCCAGTTTTGTATGAAGTGGCACCAGCTTACCACCTTTCCTAATACTTGTTTTCCAGCCATCCAGGCAGCCTTTGGTTTCACTGTATCTCCTGACATAGTAAAAAGAAATTCCAGGCAGAGACATGAATGTTGCTTAAGATGTTTCATTACACATAACACTTACAACCCATTCATTAGTTTTGACATTGTCCCATTTTCATTATATCCTGCTTCCGTTGAACAAACAAACTAAAAAATTGTTGGTGCATTTAAAGACACCTATGGCTGCAGCTGGGTTTTTCCGTGTTCATCCTGTCTTTTTGCCGTACATCATTGTATCATTATGTCATTATATCACATAGAGAACAGAAAAGAGCAAACAGGACTGAAAAGATAATGGATGTGTCTGAAAATGCTCCATAGTTCAATGGGATGTGAATCACCACATAATGACTTGCATTTCAGGTAGCGATTAGGTAATTCTTTTAATAAACACTGGGGTATTAGTGAGTCAAAGACCTGTGATGTAATTCCAAGGCAGCTCATGATAATTATGACGTCAGCAATGTAACACCCTGCAGGGGCTATTTGCATAAATCTCTTGGTAAGCCCAAAGGTCGGAAAATAAAAACATTGCATCTATAAAACCTGCTCTGTTTCACAAGTATCACTTATTTTAATAAAGAGCATGTGTGCAAGTCTGATTTCCATCCCCACAGTTAGATTTACATACTGTAAACTGGTTTTGAATCGACTGCTCATGTTAACACCTATCTGCTCCACCAGTTTTTAATGGACAAGAACGGCAGTGAGTAAGACTGGACATACTTTATGAGCATGGGCATCATTCATACATGTAGACTCTGGAGTTTGTCAGACCATAGTGGAAAAAGTAATGAAATAATTAACTATTAAATAGTCAAAGTCAATGGAGAACAGCATGGGAGGCATTTCATAAGTGTATTAGTTCCCACTGATGCTGATTTGCATGACCTTTAAATTCATTAATTCATCTTCTAACCGCCTCATCCTCTTGAGGGTCGCGGGGGGGCTGGAGCCTATCCCAGCTGACATCGGGCGAGAGGCAGGGTACACCCTGGACAGGTCGCCAGACTATCACAGGGCTGACACATAGAGACAGACAACCATTCACACTCACATTCACACCTACGGACAATTTAGAGTTATCAATTAACCTAGTCCCCAATCTGCATGTCTTTGGACTGTGGGAGGAAGCCGGAGTGCCCGGAGAGAACCCACGCTGACATGGGGAGAACATGCAAACTCCACACAGAAGGGCTCCCACGCCCGGGATCGAACCGGCAACCCTCTTGCTGTGAGGCGAGAGTGCTAACCACCACACCACCGTGCCGCCCCGACCTTTAACTTATTTAAGCCAAATGAAAAATCATTGACCTTACTCTTTTGGTTGGGTTATAGGTGGAATGGAAGTGAGGCCTTAAAACACTTATATTAAAGCCGCTACAAGGAACTTTTAACTGGATATGCAAAAGTCTCTCGTTTCTGCTAATGTCTGTGTGTGACCTACAACAGCAAATGAGACCATCGGTGTGAAGATAAGCTATTTCTATATCGTGTATATCCATACCTTTAGGAAACTGTCTCCGAGTCCGCCCCAGGTCGCTTCCAGGACGAAACGATTTACGGCACTCAGACGGCACACGTCATCTCACCTAGCTGCTTACATTTATAGTGACTTTTATAAATAGTTGCTATTCCTCCTCCTCGACCTGACGTCCACGGGGAGTTAAAATAGCAGCAATCATCAGGTAAAAGTTCTGTGAAAGCACTGGACTCACCAACAGTCAGCCACGTCTCAGTCACACAGAGAAAATCCAAACCTCGGGAAGTCAGGAAATCCTTCAGGATAAACGTTTTGTTTGCTAGCGATCTAGCATTTACCAGCCCAATCCTGGCAGGAGCCGGCGGGTCCACGGCGTTAGCTGTCCGGGGAGCCACACACAGAGGCCGCAGGTTGTGCAGATTCACCCCGCGCCAGTGGGGACGAGGAGAGCAGGGGCCGCGGGGCTGGAACACCTCATCCGGGCCGACGACAGGTACCAGCCAGGCGCCAACAGGGTCCAGCGAGTGCCGAGAAATAAAGAGGCGAGGCACCGCTCCATACTCAGTCCAAGAAGCCGTGGAAGTGCTCGCCAAACAGGGCTTCAGCCTTACCAGCCGACCGCTGCGTTTACCCCGGCGGCGGTGGTGCTTACGCCGGAGAGGTGGAGCTGGGGCAAAGTTTTCCCGTCTTGTTGTTTCATTCATCCCCAAAACAAACACATGTGCGAGCCAGGTAAGCGTCTTTACGACAATACGCGCTAGAGCTCATGGGGAATGTAGGCTTCATTCCGGCAAAACACTACCGCTTTTGTCCACAGGGTCGCCAAAATCAACTCAAAATGAGAGTTCCTTGTAGGGGCTTTAAGTTTTAATACAATGGGCATACAACCTATGAAATGACCAGTGTGCTACTGAGCATTTTGAAATTTAAATGAAATGTGTATTTATTGTTTACCTGTGCCGTGTTATACAACCAATAGGACAAAATGGTCCTCTGTTCGGTGTAATGATCGTAATTCATGAACAGTGATATTATATAGTTAAGTGTGGTGAAGAAGGCACAGCGCATCATCAGGTCGAAGCTCCCTGGACTGAACATTATTTACACCAACAAACTCAAGAGGAAAGCCCACAGTATCCTCAAAGACATTACACACCCCGGCCACTCCATGTTTGAACTGTTACCATCTGGCAGAAGGTTAAGGACAATCAAATCAAAAACCAATAGACAGCTTCTATCCCAGAGGTGTGGCCTCCATCGCTCCAGCACAATACGCAGGGTTAAACACGCACCATCACTGCTGCTGCTATTATTCTATTATTTTACTATTTTACTTCAAAGTTGCACTGACACTCTTTTTTACTGCACTGACACTTTTCATTGCTGCTGCTCTCAACTTTGTGTGTGTGTGTGTGTGTGTGTGTGTGTGTGTGTGTGTGTGTTTGGTTCTTATACCGAGGAAGTCAAATGGAATTTCATCGAACATTTGTGTAACGACAATAAAGATTCATTCATTCAAGTGTGTTTGTGCTAGCTTAAATCCAATAGATTTCAAAGATTTAATTGAAAAATGAATCACTCAAAATGTAAAGCTTATTAATAAGACAGGTCACACTAGCCATCTGTCAAGAATTACACACAATTTGACAGTCCATTGTTTTGGTAGCATTAAAACTACAGCAGGAGAAACATGCACACCAGTATCCTGCTGGAGATTATCTTGCAGGGCTCTGGCAGTGCTCCTCCTGTTCCTCCTCACACAAAGGAGCAGATACTGGTCCTGCTGCTGGGTTGATGCCCTTCTACAGCCCTGTCCAGCTCCCCTCGTGTAACAGCCGGTCTCCTGGTATCTCCTCCATGCTCTTGAGACTGTGCTGGATGACACAGCAAACCTTCTTGCAACTGCACATATGGATGTGCCATCCTGGAGGAGCTGGACTACCTGTGCACCCTGATTGGGCTGCAGGTACCACCTCATGCTACCAGTAGTGACAAGGACACTAACAGAACACAAAACTAGAGAAGAATCAGTCAGGAAGGATAAGGAGAGAGCAGCTGTCTGTGGCCTCCACATGTAATTCCATTCCCTTTTTGGAGGTTGTCTTGCTTTTGCCTCTCCATTGCACCTGCTGTCACTTTCATTTGCACCAAAGCAGCTGAAACTGATTCACAATCACTTGTACCTCCTAAATGGACACATTGAGATCCCTGAAGTTTAACTGACTTGGTGTTAGACTGTGACCATTAAGTGTTCACCTTCATTTTTTGAGCAGTGCATTATTTTTAGTCCAGTCTTGCATCTGCATTATAAGGCAGTAATTATGTGACTTTGACAAAAATCCATGCTCACTATAGGGGATTTAATCCTAGCAAGCTGAACATTTCTGCCAGTAATGTGTACTTAAAAACAAAAATTGCAGCTTAAATGAGGGTAATTTGTATTTAACATTTAAAAACCACAGGTACGATCTTTAACCAATAGCTTATCTTTTGAGGTCATGTTTATGCTTCACTGTCACAAAATGTTTCAGTGGAGGCAAAAGGTAATGTCAACAACAGATCATTTAAATTCAAGACTTAGTTCTCATTTCACAAAGTGCTCTGTGGTAAAATATGACAAAAGAGGCAGGTGTGGGAGGAAACGTCACCCCGAGAAGTTCAAATGGAACTTGGCAAGGACACAGCGATCATTTCATCTGTCACTACTGCTTTGTTTAGTCATTTAGTTTGGGAGCTGAAGACAAACACTGTGCATTCAGTCAGAAACTCGCTCAGGTTATCCAAGGAACTCTCATGCAAAGTAATGAAGCTTTGACACAGACACACACACACATGCATTTAGTGGGTTATAACTTCTGTTTGGCTGTGTATGGAAAACTTAACATCCTTTATCCCCTCCAGCTTATTGCATTTAAGGAGCTGTGTACTCACTTGTGTCAAAGGTGAATTCATTCAAAGCTCCAGTGCAGCTGTGTTTTTTAGATCAGTCTGTTCCCTCAGGGAGCTGCTGTGGGTGTTTATTCTTCAATATAAATGAATTAATTCCAATGACAGTTGAGTCTTATGCCTAGTTTATGTCATTGATCATCACTTCTGCAATTAGATCACAGTTTACAGCTACAGTATAAAGTAGCATTATCCAAGGAAAAGATTTGTTTCTGTGTCTAAGAGATGAGCATGAAATAGTGGCCTGCACTTAGAAATATGTAGTTTTAATAGTTACTTATTTATAGTTTATTTCATTTTGTTCTGTCAATGAAAATAGCTCTGATTACATGCATATGAGCTAACATTGTCATTGAGAGGTGAAGGGCATGTGGATGGTGTGACACCTCAGCAAGATGGCTCCCAGGTTGCAACAAATCTGGGTGTCTTTTTAGTGAGACATCAGTGCCATCACCAAAACTGGATACTTAAAGCCCAAACATGATCTTTTCCTAACCAAAACCAAGTGGTTTTGTGCCTATGTCGCATATCTCTGGTGCACAATGCCAACAAGTATTTTGGTGATTGGATTGTGCTGACAGACCAGAGTACCACTTTTTTGGAGCAGTGTGCATTTTCTGCCACCAGCAGTTAGTTTTAGTTGGGTGTTCTGTAGCTCGTAGATAGTTTTAAGTTTAACTGCTTTGTATTCTCTGTAACTCTTCTCCTTCCACCTTTTTCTCTACTTTTTGTCCCCCTCCAAACTTCTTTCTTTGTTCCATCATCTTACATTTTCTTCTCCTGTTTTCATCCTCGTTTCCCTCTTATTCTCTTTGCTGTCCTCCCCTTTCTTCTTCTTCTTCTTCTTCTTCTTCTTCTTCTTCCCTCCTTTGCCTTCACATCACTTCTTCGCTCCCCTCCTAAGCGACAACAGACGTCCCCCTGCACCACAGCTCCTGTCTCAGCTGAAAGATGAGGAACATCCTGTCGTACATCATCTCAGCTGGGTTCACATGAGGTGTTTGTAATATTATGGGTTATGCATTTCAGTGCCATTGACCAGACACAGCATGTTTAGTTCCAGTTTGATTCATAATGATGCCCGCAGTTTTATCCACCTTGAAACCTGGAATAACCCATCGCATCAAACAACTTTAATTGGGATTTGTTAGCAGCAAAATCAAAGAAAAACAGCCTCATTTAAAGCTAAAATAACAAATGTGAATGTCTCTTATAATTACTAATTTTAATTGGTAAAACTAATCAGATTAAAATCAGGATTTCATTGTCAGTTTCCTTGTTGCAGATTATGTCAGTATGCAGATACAAACCCAGAAAACAAGGAGTATATAAAAGTTGGGTTTTTTTTATCATGAGACCTGAGGGGCTTAATTAGCATAGAGTAAGACAAACTTGTATTGATTGGATAAAGTTGCTGCTGTTTATTGTGGTTCTTTGTGTCTTTTAGAAAATCCTGTGGAAGGTTGTCATCATACCTCAGAGATAGGATGGATTACTGACCGGGTCTCACGGGTACAGGCCCAGGGGCCAGACCATCTGGCTCATCTGCAAAAGAGACATGTAGCTACCTGGAAGAGACTCAAAAGGACCCCTTAGAGACAAAAAATGACTACAAAGAGATATATAACAGCTGCAAAGAGACACTGGGAGATTCAACAACTACAAAAAGGGGAAAACAACCACAAGAAAAAAACACAATGACATACAAGGAGACTTAAGAAAGCTGGTAAAAACATAGAAAATGACTTCAAAGAGACACAAAACATCAGGTAAAAGAATCTAAACAACTATAAACTTGCTGCTATTGTAGGAGAGATGGCAGGACCTTCAGGAAGTCTGTGCCTAGGGGCCCGTTTTCTCATGATCCACCCATGGATAGAGCAATCATGTCTCCCTGAAATTACCTTTCCAATTACCACCAATTTAGAGTCACCAATCAACCTAACCTGTCACCAATCAACCTAACCTGCATGTCTTTGGACTGTGGGAGGAAGCTGGAGTACCCGGAGAAAACTCACCCTGACACGGTTAGAACATGCAAATTCCGCACAGAAGGGCTCCCTCCTGGGTCCGAACCAGGAACCCTCTTGCTGTGAGGTGACAGTGCTAACCACTACTGCCCACAACCAACATGTAAAAGCAAAAATATAGTTCCTCTTTCACCGGAAAAAAAGCATTGCCTGCCAAGAGGAAAATACATTAAGTACACAAACATCATGGTCGAGAAGAATGATATCATATCAGTTGTTTTAAAGTGTCAGGAACCACCTTGAGAAAAAACTGTATGCTCTCAGACAGACTGGTTTTATCTTCCGAAAATCTTGTCGTCTTAATTAGTTTCCATGATTTTGTATAAACGTATAAAGTGTCTCAGGATAACCATCATGTTCCGGATGTTCCGCAAATAAATGCAAATTGGCTAACTGGGTATTGATTAAATGCAGCCACACAGTGCTGAACCCTGATTGTCCAACAACAGCAGCTTATCAAATTCAAATGAGTTGAGCCTGCTGGGCTGAGGCCAGTGTTGGGCAGCTTACTCAGAAAAAACAAATCACTGTTTTCTCATCAAAATGGAAAAGTACATGCTGGACCCCAAATACCCCAGTCAGTGATTTATTAAGTAGGAAATAGACTATTATAAAATCAGCACACAAACTGATTTGCTGCAAAAATGCATTCAAGTATCTCAGTGAATTAAACCACACACTTACAAATAGCTTAATATTCCTGTCACTGTTAAAGTAAAATAACAGCTCCACTTTTCAAAGCAGCAGCCTGCGTCTTCTCCCAGCCTTATGATTATGACTTCTTTAAGTCTTTTGACTGGTCCTCTCGGTGCTCTTCGTTTTTTTCAGCACCTGCTGCTAGGCAACAGGCAACACATGCATTATCACATGTATACTTTTATCAATAATTGTAATATCTGATAGTCATAAGTGATCAATGGTGGAGTGGCATGATTCCAGATTTTTGTATTGCCCAAAAATCCTTTTAAAAGACCACAGCAGACCATGTGTGTGTGTGTGTGTGTCCCTCAATACTTTCTAACTTCCTTAAAGCTGTAGCTGGTAACTTTATAAAAAAACTCTAAGAACTCTACGAAACATATTTTAGTGTACTGTTTAACTGTAAAATGAGAACACTGGTCTGGCTGGTGGGCTGTGCTTGGTCAACTGTATCCAACATGGCCGCCAGGTAACAAACTTTCTCATTTCACAGCTAAACAGTACACTAAAATATGTTTCTAAAAATATCTGAGGCAAGAAACGTGCAGTGCAGTTTCAGAACCTTGATTCATATTCGCTCAGCACTACCAAGTTCAACAGTGTGACAGTGCACAAACAGTGACTGACATTACTGAAAGCTGTGTTAGAGACTCTTTGGTGCCAAGTGGTTGTTTTCAGTGCGTTGCAGTAGATCCAGAAAATGGCACCAGTAGGAATAGAAGGACATAAATTACACACAAATTATCTGTCTCATATACTTCTAACATATATAACAAAGTTATTTCATAAAAAGTGCCAACTGTAGCTTTACCCTGGCAGGATGGTGTATGTGGAGTTGAGCCAGAATAAACTGCAGTGTGTGGTCATAATGTCAGAACATGTCCTTTCTTTCTTAAATAAATTCTAACTGATAATTTAGAAATAGAAATAACATGCCTTAGGAAATGGTCAGCAGCACTATATTAATCAGCAGTACTGTATTAATAGAAAATTTAATGGAATTTGTAAAACTATTTGCAGAGCTGGGCAAAGTATTTTCTGTTCTCTCTGCAGACAGAACATGAAACATGAATTCCCTGCAGCAGCTTCTGCTTTCATGTAACATATAGACTTTTTTCTTTCTTAAATCAAACCACTGTAAAGGTCGAACATGGCTCGCCATTCCACCCACCACTCACAGTGAATTATAAAATCAAATTAAACAAAGATGACCGTATAACGCAGATGCATGTTCTTTTTATATCTACATTATAACAAGTGCATTAAAGCAAATCAGCAAATCATCAGCAAATCAGGCGGCAGTAGCTCAGTCCATAGGGACTTGGGTTGGGAACCGGAGGGTCGCCTGTTCGAGTGCCCGTCCGGACCAAATATGGAGCGTGGACTGGTGGCTGGAGAGGTGCCAGTTCACCTCCTGGGCACTGCCGAGGTGCCCTTGAGCAAAGCACCGAACCCCCCAAGCGCTCGGGGCGCCTCACCAAGGGCAGCCCCCTCACTCTGACATCTCTCCACTTTGTGCATGTATAGGTCCTGTTTGTGCGTGTGTGTCTTTCAGACCTGTGTGTAATTGACAAGCAAGAGTGAAAACATTGAATTTCCCCTCAGGGGATTAATAAAGTAAATAAAAAATAAATAAATAAAAAAATAACTAGAAAAGCACTCAGGGAGTGCAGACCTTCGCCAAGTAGGTGATATTCCCTCCCCCTCTGCATCAGATTTTGCAGCCTGCATCACAATTAGGTTATTTGCATCACTATTATTATTAGGTTATATATGCCTTCACCATGGAGACACTTTGGTGTATTTATTTCGTTTTTATTTTGTACCAATACAGAATATAATATGTTTTTTGTATTTTTCACTTCCTTTTTTTCCAACACAGAACCTTAATTTCAATTTTAGAATTACAGCAATATTTAGCAAGTAGAACAAGACGTGCTTTCCGATCACCACCAAATTGTTATCATCTGTTCCTTGTCCCGTTATCCACCTTTCCTGAAAATTTCATCAAAATCCGTTCATAACTTTTTGAGTTATTTTGCAGACAAACAAACAAACAGACAAACAGACCAACGCCAGCGAAAACAACCTCCTTGGTGGAGGTGATGAAATAATCCACTGTGCTAGCAATTTCAGCAGAGTGGCATGTATTGACTTCACCTTGTCACCCTTGAAGTGAATACTTATTTATCATTTTTACGCCTTCACTTAAGTCTGATAATTGTATCTGTGAAAAAACATTTATTTCACTGAGTATATATTAGGGCTGTCAAATTGCTCAGAAATGAAGTTCGAATATTCCTTCTAAAAATAACTCATAGGTTCGAACCATTAGAATATTTTTTTTTCCGCATTATGTCCACAAGAGGGCAAACTAATACAAGGAAGCATACTTGTATATGAAACATAACTACCTGTAGGTATTTTTATTTCAACATAAACGTCTTTGAAAACATTTACATACCTACACATTAAAACACATAAAACAATTATCTATAACATTATGTTATAAACGACCGCGGACCTCTCGCTCGCCCCCCCTCTCTGACCCGTGACCACACCGCCCGTGGAAGCACTGCGAATAGCCTCGAAGCACCGGCCCGTGACCGGCTCGCGCCCTGCAGCGATCGTTTCGGCGTCTGGTCTATTTTCTGTGCGATGTGTCAAGCCGGGTGACGAAGACAACAGCTGGGAGCAGAACCGCTTGTCGACCAGCGTGGAGAAATGCGTGTCTGCACTTGCAAAGAGGACAGCTGCGGTGGTGTTTTTTTTTCTTTCTCCACAATCGAATATCAATTTTCACATTCGAAGGGCCATTTTTTTTTTTTTTCAAATTCGAATTTATATTCGAATTTAGAATATTCGTTGACAGCCCTAGTATATACCCACTGTATGTATACCAAACTAATGTTTCCAGAAGAAGCTCACCAGGGTCTCCTGCAGTAAAGTTGCCATGGAGATGATGAGTGCTGTTTGAAATATATATTTTCTTAAGATCTTCCACAAGGCAAATCAAAGGCTTTGTATTTAAAAGGTGTGTCAGCAGCTGCTTGACAGAGTAGACTGAATGACAAAAACAATTCAGCTCACAACATTTAGAAAGCAACTCGTAGGAGGTGATTTACAGCTGCAACTAATACATCTACTTTAATAAGTAGTCTTCTGCGAAATAGTCTGTAGAAATCAGTGTTTATTTTACATAAACTACAAATAAACTATTTCAAAAATCCACTTAATGAATAATTTATTTTATGTGGTATTTTTGTCATATACAGATTTGCAATGATGATTGGTCCTTTGTTTGTTGATGTTGTCCAACGTCAAGTCTGTATTTGATCATGCGACAGTACTAAAGAATATACAGTAGCTATTTCAACACAAAATCTGGCACAAGGGCCCATCATGATACTATGCACTGGGGCCCATGCTAACTACCGTACGCCACTGTTTTACATATATCACAGAGAAAAGGCAAGCAGCTACAAGTTGCAGGACTTTCACCAGGACACTGGTGTGCAGAACTGTGTGTGTGAGCCTTTTTAGGTACATTCTCACCATGTTACTAAAGTAGCTTTACTTGCCTATACCCAATCTCTGTAACTCTATGTTAATTGACCCTTCGCCAAGTCCGCAGACTGGCTAATCATATCGTAGCATCAGGCCGGCTCAGACCAGGGTCCGACAGCAACACAGCTGTGCTCCATTGACTCTAATGCAGTCTTTTCAGATTTCCTTCATTTTCAGGCTGGTTTTGTGGATTTGGAGCTAAATGTGTTGTGTATTAATGATACTCGTTACCTGGAGAGGTTGGAAAGAGATACAGTATATGTTTCTTCCTTGCTCCAAAACCAAAATCAGACCTTGAAAAGTGTAGGGTTAGCTAGCTAGCTACTGAAGATATAGTCTCGTGAATGTATCCAGCTTTTGTTTTTTAATGATTATACAGAGACCCTGGAAACTTTGCTGATATTCAACCGGCTGTGTGGCATCGCAGTGTGCACAGATGAACGGTGCTTGACATCCCCCGGAGATCCCTGCCCAACGGAGGTCCGTGTGCTAGCAGTGGCGCAGGAGTGAAGCCAAACACCATTCATCTGCACACACTGCGATGCCACAGAGCTGGTTCAATATCAGCAAAGTTTCCCTTTACATTCATTGTCTTGTGTGGCGATCAGCAGTGATGTGGTGGTTCACTTTTACACTGTGATCTGTAGCCTATAGTTCGGCTTTAGCTTCTAACTATCTTTGTCTTTTTAACCTGTTGTTGCTGCTGAGTCAGTTTGACATCCTGGATATATCCTTCAAACACAGACTGTAGACCCCTCTGTCTGCTTCTCTCTGGAATCACTCTTTCATTGTTCCAAAAACATGATAATATTTCTTCAGGGAGTGCAGTTAGTTACAGTGTGGGCTCCATGCTTACTCCATCAGCTTGTTGGACCATCACAAATGGGCGGGGCTTAGCAAAAGGTCAATTACGTAACTTTATGTCAAGAAGGTACCATCATTTGTGGGGTGCTAATTAGAGGGATATCATACAAACCACTGTGTGTGCATTTTTGTAGGATACCATGCTAACCATTGTATGAGGGTATGTTGCCAAGTTAATAAGTAAGATGTAGTAGGACAGTGAAAACGCTACAAAGAATTCTGAAATGGCAAGAAATGCAAGCAGTCAGGTTGCAAATGAGCCGCCAATGTTTGTTCCGAGATCACCTTTTTTCAACGTTTTTTTTTTTTTGTTTGTTTGTTTTTTTTTTGGTAGATGGAACAAGTGATCTTTGAAGTTCAGAAATATATCGGTGCTCTTTTCCACTGTGGGTTTCTGTTAAGTGGTGCAGCATCATGCTGCTGCCAGTGCTCTCTGTTCAGGGAAACTGCCTGTTGGATCAGGTGCAATTATCTTTTGGTCTCTTTTGCTTTGATTGTCTTTTTTTTTTTTTCCTTAACTCATGCTCGTCGGTTGGGTTGAAAATGTTCAGCTTGTGAACATGACTGTTCTAGTATACTGCATGTGAATAAAAAGTGCCACACTTTCAATATTAGACTTATGATATAGCATTTATTAATTATTGAGGTTGTAAGTCTTTGAAATAAAGGGTATGTACTTGAAATCCTGAGGCAGCACATCATCGTCATTAAATCATTCTGCGTTCTTTCTGTAATAAACTCATATGTTTGAGCGAGAAGCTTCCTCTCTGCTCAGCGAGAATTTTTAATGGAGCACATTATGGGGGTTTGCACCCAGCCATCGTGTTCAAGCTTCAGTCTGTTTGCTGTTTGCTAATTATTTGTCAGAACAGCTGGAAATGAAATTACATCATGACATATCTAGTGTTGATCTCCTATATAAACTATGTACGAGATCATATCGCAGACGGCGGATTATTGATTTAATTATTTCTAGCATTAGAGATAAAGTCCTCACTGGCAGGGCTGTGAGGAGTGGCAGCGTTCCTGTTAGTTTGGAACAAACAAATTGTGGTTTAATTTTCGAGGTGCTCAGCCAGCACAATGGGTGAGAGTTACATACCAACAGACATAATGACAGAAGTGGAGTGTGTTGCACTCTGGATCCATCTGATACAACTGGTACTTTCACACAATCTCTGCAGACAAATGAGTGACTGGTGTGAATTAAGTGGATACAGCACATAATACACCCAAGGCCCCTGGGTGCTCTCTATGTTCCTGACCTGATACTGTTCAGTTACGCTCAATACTTCAAGTAGGACACAAAATGCCTCTGGACCTTGTAAGGATAGTGGCTTGCTCTGACCCCTGTGCAGAGGGTCACAAGGTCATTGGATACTGGAACTTTCTGACACACAGCATTAATATAGAAGAGCTTCTCTATTAATTTAATAAATGTAAAATGCTGAAGTCAGCTGTACTGATTGGTGGGCTAATGCCATTAGTTCCCGTTTGGAAACCTCTAAGTTAGAAATTACATTTCCAAATGTTACTGAACTGGATACCAAGCTTCAAGATGGCATCCATACATTGCAGCAAAATGAAGGCAACTAAAAGTATTGACTCTCACTTTTTTCTCTTTTTGTTTGCTTGTTTTTGTTTGTTTGTCTCTTTGTTAGACAGCTAGTTGCGTCACATAGACCAGTATCAGTATGTATCAGTATGTTGTGCACACCCATTTCCTAATAAAGAGGCAAACTCTTGCTAAAAACATTAATTTAATTTATTTCATGAAACCTCCATGGGAAACATATATGTTGCCGTTGGCGTGTGGGAATTCTAAGTGTGTAACATATCAAAAGCCCTGATTGGCAGCCAGTGTGAGGGGTGAAAAGGAGAAAGCTTTGGGTGGAACAATGGATCACTTTATTGCACGGAGCAAATTACAACAAATTACCAGTGAAGACAACCTACCGCCGGCAAAAAAAAGAAAAGAAAAACTGTCACGAAAGCTACCTGTCTTATTTTCTCTAATTTTATTGTCTTACACAGTGGTAAGAGTGATAACACATTACAGAAGCTATTGTGCACAGATGTAAATAAAAGTGTGCCCTGGGATTTTGGCTTGGCCTTTGGTGTGTCCTGGGCAGTTCGGAAAACCACTGCCATAGACTGTGCAGTCACATGATGTCTTGCGTGTTTAAAAAATAATGATTAGAATATTTGGATTTTACAAGGAATAAATCATAGTTTTCATCTTGCAAAGAGGAAGTGTTGAATGGCTGAATACCAACAAGGTTAGAGATAAACGTTGACTTTCTTGTGTTTATTTGAATGTTTTTGTTTATTTGGTAATTGGGAACCAACTTTTTAAAGCATAAACAGCGAGACAGTAATTATAATTTACCGTACCCCCCTGCAGTTTCAGTCCCCCCAAATGCTGACCCCTTGGCCACAGTCTTGATAAACACAATGAGTAACTCATCATTTCTTACAATATAACACAGTGGGGAAAAGACCATTTTGCTCTGCTATTGTAGCCCTGCTTTCTGCCTGGTGCTGAGGTGCATTCATGTGCCATGGGAACCTTCAACCTTTAGGGCTTTAATAGCTGGTTGATAAATGACTAATAAATATATGGAAGAATCCACTGAAGTCACACTAGTCTTTTGATAAAGAGCTCGTTTGAATGACGAACATGATAGTTGGTGTTGTCAGAGCTGCAAGCCAGCACTTACAGACACCTTGGCTCAGTTTCAAGACCGAGATCTGAATCCAACTTTGACATAATCTGCTCAGGCCTGATGTGTCATGTCTGCTGTGTCAAGAAACAGGCTGCTGTGGCTGCTGTATTACAAAAGGAGTGTGTAATGGCTACAAGGCAGTGACAAACAATGAGGAAGAGTGTAAAATACTGCGCTTGTTTTAAGACAAAATATTCAGCCTTGCCACTCTGTGATTATGATTAAATACACAGAGGCGTCAGATGCATAATCCCAAAATCAAATTAGGAGTAATTTCCATCTCTTAAAATGAATGAGCTCTCATTTAAGGGAGTTTTTATGTGATCATTTCAAGCACCATTAGGGCCTGTGGAGAGGATCAAAAGTTAGCCTGACTTCTTGCAAATCCACTTGCTGAGTGCACTCAAGATGCATGCAAATGTATTCAGAGTCAGTGCAAGGGGAATTATCCATTAATGTGATATTAGTATGGGTGCTCTGTCTCACAGGTGGTGAAAATGGAACCTGACCATTTGTCTCTAATCACTGCATCAGTGCGACGCAGAACCTAATGGAAGGCGTTGTCAAACCTAATGGCAGAAGGTGCATTCTGCGATAAAACAGGGTAATTCCACTTCACAATAATCACAGGGGTCCTATCAAGTCGATAACTGCATTTACAGCAAATGTCTCTCAGCACAGACGGCGCAATTTTCTCTACTGCAATCGCCGGAAACCCATTTTACTCAGGGATAGGAGGGAATTGGTGGGTGCTGAAAGCGAAATTTCCCAGGAGGGCCGGGACATATTGTGAAAATCACTTGTATTGGAATGCATCCAACGGATTGTCACTCAGAGGAGGGTGAATTTAGGAACAATATTGTGTACACTCATAGGAACAAATGTGCTCCAAGGTTGAAAGGGCCAGGCATCTCTACTCTGTGAAACAATTCATGTGACTGAGGTTAGATATTATTAGTTTACATGGTTTCATGTTCGAGCTGTGCAGTAGGGGTGTCCCCGACTAAGAATTTTCATAGTCGAATCTGATTTGACAGATTTTTCCTTTAGCTGACTGATCGTCGAATCATGTTGTTTTCCCCTTCATTAATGAGC
Organism: Epinephelus fuscoguttatus; assembly: GCF_011397635.1. Classification (NCBI taxonomy): domain Eukaryota; kingdom Metazoa; phylum Chordata; class Actinopteri; order Perciformes; family Serranidae; genus Epinephelus; species Epinephelus fuscoguttatus. The sequence goes on along the minus strand of NC_064763.1, from coordinate 38,534,379 downwards.
TCATTTGCATCAGTTTCCGCTCCAGAGAAAAGAGCTAAAACACCCAAATAAACAAATTTAATTCTTCAGTTGGCATAATAAGATAATGATAATAAAAGTAAAAGGGTTATCATTTTATCTTTATCTTTATTCCTTTCTTCATCAAGGTATGATGCTCTAGATCAGCGCAGACGCGCTGCAGCCTCATCCGTGTCTTTAACAGGAGTCGTTTCTGACTCGTCAGAACTTGCCATTTCATTCACAAATAAACATCCAAAAACATCATCAAAAGGTTTAGAAACAGTTCTCCTTCTTTCTGACTTCAAGTTACTACATTAATCAACTCAGGTTCATACAAGTTCATCCACACGGACCGTGCGTCACCGCTCTCAATTGTTTGGCCACGTCAGACAAAAAGTAGCCAAATAAAAAATCAGAGTCTATCAAGAAAAGAATCAGCGGTGAAATTCGTTTCAAGACACTTCAGGTAAATGAATAATCCTTCAAAAAAAGTTTGATTTGAGAGCACATACCTCCTCCAAAGTGTTTGTTTATGCGCTCTGCCACCGTAAATCACCGTAGGCCTCGGTGCTGCTCTGATGGTCCTGCAGTGCACTCACTCACCTCAGCTTATTTGGATCGAGCAACTGGGTAATTTATTCATGTGTAGTAATGATTATGCCTACTGATTAAACGCATGCGTCATTTTCAATTTTTTATTAACAGAAATCAGGCTGATGTTTGTATCAAAATAGGCTACATATCATGGATTACTAGAAAACAAATACATTCTATGTCAAATCAAGATGCACTTCCTACATTAGCTCATTGCTAATGCATAATGGGAATTACTATTAAGGCACTAACAGAAATTTGCATCATAATTGTGTTAATATAATCTTAACAAACATCCATTTTACTTGACCTGCTTAACATCAAACAACATGTGTGCTCATACTTATAGGCGTATGTTTCGTATGCTCTGTGAAAATGAGCTAAATGCTGCTGACTTCACAATATAACTCAATATTAGTACTGTAATTATTCTTGTCCCATCTGTTCCCATTGACTTTTTTCCCTGTCCCGTCCCAGTCATGTGATGAATGGTGAAACTGACTCCCATCCTGTGGGAATCTGTCTTAAAACCTGTGACCCACAGGATCCCTCAAAAAATGTCAGCCTCTACTTCCAACCTGGCACCCATCTCTTTTAGAAGTGATTCCTTTAATTCCTCATGGAGATATTACAAAAGTTCTTCCATTTCTCAGTCACTTAAAGTGTATATTTCAGGTTGAAAATTTTTATGACTTTTTTATGGATTTACATTTCTGAGCTTATGATTAGGCCAACTATACCCAAAAATTAATTTTAAAATTTCATCTTCACAGATAAAAAGGGCAAAAATGTGGTGAAAACTGTTTTTAGTTTTTTTCATATTTACAGCGATGACGTAGCATGGGGGAGTCGTCCACTTTTCAGGGTGCATGGCTACACAAACTCTGCGGATTGTAGATATTTTGTAGATATATGTAGATATTTTCTACATGAGTACAGTCTTGGATACAATACACTGACACAGATAACTCTTCAAGGCTGGAAGTTCTTTGTGCAAAGATGAGCTGAACTTCGACTTTGGTGTGGCTCTTCGAATTTCACTGACTAAATATGCGCTAGAACGCGTTCAACTTTTGTTCAGAATCAGCTACTTATCACAGGTCACTGACACGACTTCCTTCTCATTCATTCCCGTAGCATCACAGTGCATTAAACAGTGGACACTCAGCGTCCAAAGACTTCAGTGGGGAAGCATAGAGTGGGTTGTTCCACTGCAGCGAAACTAGACAATCACTGGATAAATGCTCGGTTTTGTCCCGCCCATCGGACGCTCGGCGTCTCTGGGGGTCTATGGGGCAGTGGGCTGGCCTCGGCTGGCCTGGACGCTGGGCTTCTGCATGATGATTGGATCATGTGTCTGAGGCTGAATCCCTTTTTGATTGACAGCGAAATGAGCAAATCAGTGATCTTGAAATATAAACCACCACTGGAGCATTTTTCAAGTTTCATTCCGTTGTTCCGAGTTGATCTGGAGACTTTTCCAATCCTCTCAATGACTTTTTCTTTGTTAAAAACAAATAGCGACAAATCTAGCATATTTTTCTGGTGTTATTGGAGACTGTACTCGTGTTTGGAGACTCTGACTTCTGTCGCTCTGCAGTTACTGTCCCTGCTCCACCGTCCCAAATCACTCACAGGCGGTCACACTAGCCTCGCGCAGCAGCCCCAGAGGGTAGAATTTACGTATAAATAAACGGCCACATTTTATGATGAAGGCCGAAAATGAGCTTCCCCTCCTTGAAAAACCAGCAGCCGCCACTGGGTTGAACTGCACCTATTTACTGCCACTTACTGAAGGAGGAGAGCTGATAAAGGGCGCAACACATTAACTTGCAAAAAATGTACTTTTTTTTCCATTTGCACACTTTAGTAAAAGAGAGGGCAACAAGTGACTTCAATTTTTTAATGGGAAAAAACTGCTTATATTTAAGTTACAGTTGCCACTACTGCCATGTCAGTTTTTCCTTTTTACACGGCGCTTCTGCAGTTTGTAATAACAGTGACACATCTACTACTCCAAATTCATGGTGATTTTTGAAACAATGGGATCTTGATATCAGAGGTAGGCAAAAGCAGGCTTCTCTTTTTTAACTATCGATTTTGTCGGCTGAACTAACAACTGCAGCTAACTAGCTAGTCCAGCTAACTCCATGAGCTGGTTGAAAACTCTGTATTCTGCTGACTAATATAACCCTGTTTGTCTGCTTAGCTTACATACGTACTTGGATAAGTGAGACAAAAGGCTCTGTCTTACACCTGGTGCAAAGCAGCACACAGCACAGCGCTTATGTCTCAGACCAACGCAGTTATTTTCTAGCACCCATGTTTTGTAAGTAGCAAATGTGCTTACATCCATCTGTGTGTACAGGTCTTAAAATGAGGTGTGGTCCAGTGTATTGTTGGCCAATTGATATTTTGAGGCAGCAGAAAGCAACTGCACCACTGACTAAACAAAAGCCTGGTCTAAAGTCAGAATGGCGGAGTATTTTTCTGCTATTGAAAGGGCACATTATTCAGATATATCATTGTGAAATGATTTATATGTATGAAATAAACATGATTTACAATACATTTTGATCTACTTTCATTTTCAAAAAGGCAGAAATGCTGCTTAAGAACTGGTAAGCTTTCTGTGTTTATCATAAATTCATTGTCTGAACCATAACATGTTAACTCTGCAGCCCTTTCAAATCAAAACTAAATATGAATTATGGTTTTGAAACAAGCACTTTGAATAGCATTAAGAAAAGTCTTTGCAATTCTGAAAAATAAAACAGCTACTCATTATGACTGCTGTCAGATCTTACCTCTGACATCCATTATGTATGCCATGAAGAAAACAAAACAAGGTTGAAAAGTGACTTTGATTTTGTAAAATATATTTTCCCAGCCTAATTGAAGAGTAAAAATCAAAGCCCCAAACAATAAGGTTCCATCTCAATTCTCTAGATAAAAAATGAACTACAGTTTTCAGTTTTGCTGCTTAAATGTCCCACAATATTTGCTGCAGCTACATTACTGCTCTTACTGCATTACTCTCAGCAGACAACTGCTCACGTCTCAAATTTGCTGAATCCACCAAGTAAATAGCAGTGCCAGCTTTTAGCATTCATCATCATTAACACACATAAAGGCAGGACATTTGAGTGACAGGTCACCCTTTGCTCATCCACAGCTCCATCCTCCTGTCGAAATATGATTACTTATGGCTCTAAAAATCCAAGATGGGGACGACCGAAATGCCGAACTTGAGGCTTCAAAACGGCGATCCACAAACTAATGGGTGACATCACAGTAGCTACGTCCATTATTTTATACAGTCTATGGTCTGAATCAGTGACTCTTTTCAAATTTTATTTATATGCTGATTCTGTTGTGTACATATGCATTTAATTTCTATGGAAGGAGATTGAAAGCCTCTACAATTTTATTGTTGTTGTTGTTATTGTTGTTTTTACTTGTTGTTTTGCAGCTGATGCATCTTATTTATCCACTTATAGTCCATAAATTGTTTAAATACTGTAGAACTTTACTCAAATCAGCTTTTGTTTCTCAGCTTGTCTAAACATCTTACAGCTTCAGAGAACATTGACAACCTTTCTTTGTCTTTTGTTTTTTTGTAAGTACATCATCTCTTTAAAAAATTAAGATTCAGTGTGTTTTTGTTTGTGTGACGTCTTAAAATGTTTCTAGACAACAACCTCATCTACATTACAATGACCAAGATTCCTGGCACTTAGGACAGGTATACTGAAGAATATATTACTGTTTTCCCCACTCATTCAGAAGTCATGACACAGATATGTAATTATATTTTAAGTATTTATTGACTAACTAATTGTTTGATTAAATTTTGCCGAATTGGATCAAATAGGATTAGATTGAGTGTCAATTTAGAGTCTCCAATTAACCTGCATGTTTTTGGACTGTGGGAGGAAACCGGAGAACCCGGAGAAAACCCACGCTGACACGGGGGAGAACATGCAAACTCTGCACAGAGAGGAACAGATGTTAGGCGCTCTCTGTGAGGCCACAGTGCTAACCACTGAGCCACCGTGCCGCCCTCTACAACTATGAAGGTTTTTTTATGGCACAACTCATGACAGCTGACATTGATTTCCCACAGCTGTGTCAATACAGGGTACCATATCACATGCATACTCTGTACATTTCCTGTGAGAAATCCAGCCAGCAAGGTGTTGTGCTAGAAAACAACCTTCATAGTGTAATTCAGTCATCCTCGCTGGTGGAGATGCAGCAGCAGAAAGTCCTCTTGGTCCAGGCTAGGAACCGCTTGAAGCAGTTCCTCTTCCTCTTCTCCTTCTTCTTCTTCTTGGGCGCTGTGTGGTCTGAAAATCAAAAGGACATTAAATGCCTTGGATATCCTCAGTAAAACCAACAACAATTTCAAAGACCTTAACCATGCAAACTCAAGTGGAGGTGAGCATTATCTACCAGATGCCGTGGCAGCGAGTTCCTGTTCCACATCTTCCGTTGAAAGGGGAGTCGGCTCCACTGGTGGATTTTCAGAGACATTCTCCAGGAAATCCAATGGGCTGAACACATACAAACAGAGTTAATATAGTATTCCCTAATCTGCTCTAATGATGTCCTAACTTCTCCATTCTCTATCTGATGACTGACATGTTGAGAAGAAATCATCTCACCAAGATTCACTCTGCCCGCTGCCCTCGATCCCCCACAGGCGGCATTCAGGTGGTGCAGACTTCACCATTGTAACACCTGGGGGTAATGTCTCTGAAGTAGATGCATGAAATCCATCAGGGGCACTCGAGCTGTGGAATAAATACACATGCAGTTAAACACACAGTTGACGAGGAACTCATCCATTATTTATCATTTAAAAAACAGACGTGGCTGACATGAGGAATAGTCTTCATTCACCATCATAATTAGTTTAAAAAGTTACAATGAGGAAATTTTCTTACAAAGTTTTGGGCTCCAATTCCTCTTCCCCTTCCAATGTCAGGATACATGTTCTTGATGTAGGCCGGACATGTATAACACCCTGTGTTTCTGAAGGTGTTTCAGGTCTTTCACTTGTACTGTTAAATGGAGACAGGTGCAGTTATTAAAAGACACAATAAAACTACACTAGTTATTATATTCTTAATGTCACACATATCGTCACCCCATTTTATCGTTCTTCAGATAGCCTTCATTCAGATCTCATTCATCAGGAGTCAGAACAGAAATTGAAAATTAATCTTATTAAATTTAGACCGGTCAAAAAAAAAAAATCATTTCGAAACATAGCTCAGCAACCGTGACTTCAGAGGATGACTCAATTTTGTTCACCCTTCCAAAATGACAAAAAAAAAGTGTAAGGAGGGATTTAACACCTGTACCTGTAAAATTAGCATGCCAAGCTAACTAGCTTACTACCTACAGTGGTGACAATGCTAGTTTTACTTGCAGAGTGAAAGAGAAGCATACCATTAGCTCATGAAATGATTTTGCAGAGTTTCAGATTGGAAAAAGTTCCATTCAGGACTGATACATGCACTTTGTTTGAGCCAGTCCAGGACGCTTCTATATGCGCGTTTATGAATCTACACTGATGCTCTACATTAAAATGGAAGAGCAGTTGTTTAGAGAAATAAAACGGTCTATTTCTGTTTGAATTATCGAGCAATGAAGTTAAATTACTGTCACTAAACTTCGAGCACACCTCTCTGAGAGTGTGGTGCTCTGAATAACTGAATGGTACAGTGCTCTCAAAACAGATTGCACTTAGGTTACTGTAGATAGTCAGCTAGTTAGCCAGGCATGGAAACCTCATTGGGTTGTGTTACAGCAGATAAACTCTGTTTAAACTATTCTTAAAACTTTCACTTTTTTGTTTTTGAAAGGCAAAAAATACATTTAAAATACTACTAGACTGTTTGTATGCTGAATATTGTTCTTACTCTGACCCTGTGTGGTGCTTTTTATGCTATCTACAAACTGGATATAGCTTATTTGTAACTAGATATCTTAACAGAGGTCATATACATTTCTTATAACCCCAGTTTCAGACATCTAAAAGTGATAATAACATATAGATAAATATATTAAATATCCCAAAATATAACATATTAACGGACACTTACTCAAAGTTTTTGTGGAGGGTGCCCCTTGTGATAAAGGGGTGGGTGAGGACCTCAATGGGGGTAATCCTCTCATTGGGGTCGATCTGAAGCATTGCCTTCAGCAGGTCAATGCACTCCCTCTTCTCATCAGCTCCCACCGTGTTCAGGTTCTCCTGGGGCAACTAATGTAGGAAAAAAACACAGCAAATCCAAAGTAAAATTTCTGATTCATAAATAAAGAATTGGTTAAAGTCCATCTTTAGCAGCCACAGCACAATCTACATAAACATCTACCTCCTCCAAAATGTCCAGGCTGCTGAAATACAAGGGCTGGTATCGGCTGGGAACTGTGGTACTTTGCCAATACTCCTCAGGTGTCTGAAAAAAGGTTAAGTGTAATCACGGTAACTGATTAAATTGTGGAACATGTTGTAAAGTATAATCTTAACCAGGGAAGAGAATGTTCTGGATGAGATTACTCTTGGTTTGTCGTACCTTAAGTCTCCAGTGGCCGGAGGCGTCTGTTATGAAGTAATGCTGTGACTTGGTTGCAGCATCCAGTAGATGGTCTGGAGGTACACCCAGGAATGCCACTATCCATCGCATCTGGAGACAAAACACAGCATCACAGATATGTTACAGTGTGGTACTTATCTTTTTATGAGAGGAAGCTTTTCTGTAGTCAAAATAATATGTATTATAAACTCTGTACATTGCATAGCATCTTAAAAGTAGAAATTACATCTGACAGTAATGCTGCTACAACAGCAAGCCAAATGTTGCTCCACGCAATATAGTATTACATAAAAGTTCAGGATTGGTTAGATCTTATGTCCACACCTACTAGGTGATGGACTGTTTTCCAGAGGTAATGGAATAGTTAAGTTAAAAAACTGTCAAGCACTAAAAACTTTTAATAAAAAGCGTGAAAAGTTAGTTTCCAGTAGGGTTTAGCAAACATCACTGTGGCACCAAATCTGATGTAGTGTATCTCCACTAGTATAACAGGTTCAGTGTGAAGGATTTATAGGCATGTTGCAGTAAGGATGGCAGAACTAAAACTTTTCCAGTGTGTCAAGTGTGTAGGAAAACTACGGTGGCCGACATGGAAACGTGAAAACACAAAAGAGCCAGTGTTTGATTTGTTCGTTCTGGCCTACAGCAGAAACAACATGACTGACTCTGTGGAAAAGGGACCTGCTCCATTTGTAGATATATTGTAAGCTCACAAAAACACAATTTTCTGAGATAAGTGACGCATTCCTGCTGATGGCATCATGCTATTTCATTTATCTACAGCTGGTGGTGGCAACGAGCCCAGAAAGGTCACACATACCCAGCAAAAGGCAGGGACGATGACTGCTTGCTAACAAACATGGATATAAACAATACAGGATTCTAAACATTAAAAAATAAGCTTGAGGAAGTTTTTCTAGAGCAGTAAATAATTCAACATGTTGGCTGAGCTTCAGCACACTGTCACACGTGTAACTGTATTTGGCTGTAAGAAAACTCCACAGGGTACTTTTGAAGATCTAGAGCCAATTATTTTTTAGATAAGAAAGTGAAGAGCACACCAATACAGCAGCATTAGATCTTTTAGGAAGAGAGATAAAAGGAAGCAGTCGGTGACTTACTACATCATAATCATCAATTCCCCTGAAGAGCACATTAGCAAGCATCATGATTGACATCACAACACCTGCAGACCACATGTCTATCGCCTCTGAAAACGGAAGTCCGAGAAATATTTCCGGAGCTCTGCATATGAAACAAAGACAGACACAGAATGAGGAACATTTTCATATTTGAGTACAAATTTCCAACAAACTAGTAGAATCATGATTCATTTCTCACCTGAAGTGCTTTGTTTGAAGAGGTGCCCACTTCTCTGGGTCCTGCTCAGCCCACTCGGTTGGCACACCCAGTCCGAAGTCAATGAGCTTTACCCTGAGGGGCTGCTCTTCCCGATCCACCAGCATTATGTTGTCTATTTTTATATCTGTGTGGATCAGTCCAATGGACTTCAGGGTGTTTAATGCGATGGCCAGCTGCAAGAACAAAGATCGGTGAGGACAGTTAGAGAACAGTGCAACACTGACAGCTTTTTGACTTGAGTGTTGTGTCTGATGCTAATGTATACACACCTGCTGGACTACACTCCTGATATCACATAACTCCATAGGAGTGAAGTTTCTGTGGTCAACAATGTAGTCCTTTAGAGTCATATCCAGCATCTCAAAAGCCAGAGCAACTCTGTTGTTTGTCAGTCTGAATGAGTCAATGAACTTGACAATGTTGAACTCCTCCAGTTTCATCTCCTTGAAGATGTTCAGTATCGTCATCTGGAGATAACAAAATGCATGAGTTTGATGCGTAGTTGTTGACACACAGCTGACACATTAACAAGTGATAAAGGCAGGGAAGCCATTTTTGGAATTTAAATGAAAGCAAAATAAATGCTAATGAATTAAGGGACCTACTTCACTGTGGTAGTCGCAGCCGTATTTCATTATCTTTACTGCAACGGTCTCATTGGTGTCCTTTTTGAAACACTGCACCACCTGTCCAAAGCCTCCCTCTCCCAGACTTTGCAGCAGTTCATAGTTGCTGGGGAACATGTTGGGGTGAAGGGTGAAATCAGATGGACTGGATATTGCACCCACAGGCCGTTCCATAATGAACTGGTATTCCTAAAGAGAGAAGGACAGGTCATCATCTCATGTTAAACAGCTCAGTGTTAAGGCTCATTTATGCTCAATGACAGATACATATACAGACACAGACAGAGCTTTCTCTCTGCTGCTCAACTCTGCTTTAATTTCACCCATATTTGTGCACATTTTTTGAAAGCTTATGGACACAAACAAAACAGAGCAGTACCACTGGAAATCGCGGGTGCAGTGTAGAGTATTTCAAACAAGATACATCCATAGGACACGACAAAGACATTTTAAAAATGGCAGAACTAAAAGAATCAGAACTTCAGTTAAAACCGAATTGTCTTTCCACATGTCACAATGTATTTATGGCCTCACAGACCAAGTCTGTCTACAATGCTGCCTCTGTGAAAAGGTACATTGCTACGACTACGAAAATGCGTTGTGTTTACATTTTCAGAATCGATATGTATCAATGAATCGATATCTTTAACACACTAGTTTGGATTTCATGTAATCTCTGGCAAAGTGAAATCCCAGCTGGCCACCAACATTGTTTGACACGGATATTTGTTTAAATTTGTGTTATGACTTTGGGTGAACAAAATTTAATTTCAGCCAACATCAATTTGACATAGATTACTGACGTGATGATGACATTGATATTGTCTTTATTTTTTAGGTTGTGTTGTTAAGGAACCAAAATCAAATGTCTTCATAGCATCTCATGCCAACACCATTTTGACATAGAATAACAACATTTAGTTGTAAAATATGGAGAACAAACACAAAACATCTGCAAAATGTCATCATGTCCACACAGTGTGAAAATCTAACATCATTAGACATTAAAAATATTGTTAACCAGATTTTCATCCCAACCAAAATGTAGTCTCTGTCCACCATAAGAGTTAAGTGTCTTTACATGAGGGAGAAACAAACAGTGACTTACCTGTATCGCCAAAGACTTTCTGAGTCTGTCGAATTTGTTGAGTCAGTCGATGACTTGCTATGTCCAGAAGTTGATCTGAGTGAGACTCAACACTCCTGATCTGGTAGAAAGACCGTGTACTTACTAACTTTCACATTAGTTCTGAGTTCCATGCTGAGTTCCACGCTCTAGAATTCCTTTGTGTAAAATTCTGGTGTTCCATCATGGTTCCAAATATGCAAATGAGTTACTCTGAACCAAAATAACTCAAACCTTATGAAAAAAGTCATAGTATGAGTGTATATAGTATGTATATGTTTATTTTCTTGATTATTTGTTGAATTAATGATGTTAAATTGTTGTACAGAGTCTGCCATATCTTAAACCCCTTTTTTGTCATCGGTAGGTATATATATATATATATATATATATATATATATACACACACACACATATATATATATATATATACAGTACAGGCCAAAAGTTTGGACACACCTTCTCATTCAATGCGTTTTCTTTATTTTCATGACTATTTACATTGTAGATTCTCACTGAAGGCATCAAAACTATGAATGAACACGTGGAGTTATGTACTTAACAAAAAAAGGTGAAATAACTGAAAACATGTTTTATATTCTAGTTTCTTCAAAATAGCCACCCTTTGCTCTGATTACTGCTTTGCACACTCCTGGCATTCTCTCCATGAGCTTCAAGAGGTAGTCACCTGAAATGGTTTCCACTTCACAGGTGTGCCTTATCAGGGTTAATTAGTGGAATTTCTTGCTTTATCAATGGGGTTGGGACCATCAGTTGTGTTGTGCAGAAGTCAGGTTAATACACAGCCGACAGCCCTATTGGACAACTGTTAAAATTCATATTATGGCAAGAACCAATCAGCTAACTAAAGAAAAATGAGTGGCCATCATTACTTTAAGAAATGAAGGTCAGTCAGTCGGAAAATTGCAAAAACTTTAAATGTGTCCCCAAGTGGAGTCGCAAAACCATCAAGCGCTACAACGAAACTGGCACACATGAGGACCGACCCAGGAAAGGAAGACCAAGAGTCACCTCTGCTTCTGAGGATAAGTTCATCCGAGTCACCAGCCTCAGAAATCGCAAGTTAACAGCAGCTCAGATCAGAGACCAGATGAATGCCACACAGAGTTCTAGCAGCAGACCCATCTCTAGAACAACTGTTAAGAGGAGACTGCGCCAATCAGGCCTTCATGGTCAAATAGCTGCTAGGAAACCACTGCTAAGGAGAGGCAACAAGCAGAAGAGATTTGTTTGGGCCAAGAAACACAAGGAATGGACATTAGACCAGTGGAAATCTGTGCTTTGGTCTGATGAGTCCAAATTTGAGATCTTTGGTTCCAACCGCCGTGTCTTTGTGAGACGCAGAAAAGGTGAACGGATGGATTCCACATGCCTGGTTCCCACTGTGAAGCATGGAGGAGGAGGTGTGATGGTGTGGGGTGTTTTGCTGGTGACACTGTTGGGGATTTATTCAAAATTGAAGGCACACTGAACCAGCATGGCTACCACAGCATCCTGCAGCGACATGCCATCCCATCCGGTTTGCGTTTAGTTGGACGATCATTTATTTTTCAACAGGACAATGACCCCAAACACACCTCCAGGCTGTGTAAGGGCTATTTGACCAAGAAGGAGAGTGATGGAGTGCTGCGGCAGATGACCTGGCCTCCACAGTCACCGGACCTGAACCCAATCGAGATGGTTTGGGGTGAGCTGGACCGCAGAGTGAAGGCAAAGGGGCCAACAAGTGCTAAACACCTCTGGGAACTCCTTCAAGACTGTTGGAAAACCATTTCAGGTGACTACCTCTTGAAGCTCATGGAGAGAATGCCAAGAGTGTGCAAAGCAGTAATCAGAGCAAAGGGTGGCTATTTTGAAGAAACTAGAATATAAAACATGTTTTCAGTTATTTCACCTTTTTTTGTTAAGTACATAACTCCACATGTGTTCATTCATAGTTTTGATGCCTTCAGTGAGAATCTACAATGTAAACAGTCATGAAAATAAAGAAAATGCATTGAATGAGAAGGTGTGTCCAAACTTTTGGCCTGTACTGTATATATACATATATATATATATATATATATATATATATATATATATATATATACACATATGTACTGCACAAACATCATAATCATCGTTAGCCATGTTTCCATCAGCCTGTTTAGATGTGCATCTACAAGTATTGCATCGGAAAATAATGATGGAAACGCCAAAACTCGAATTCAAATCCCCTGATTTGCACAAATTAAAATACTCTCGCTTTAGCCGGGTTTTGGTTGATTCGAAAAAAGGCAGTAATTCATTTACAAGCTGGTTGCCAACCGCCAGAAAACATAGAAGAAGAAGGATGCGAGACTTGTTTTGTTTCCGGTTCTGCAGAAAACTCTCGTGAGTTCGTAGTTTTCACCAAAGTCCGTACATTTCATGGATACACACGGGATTTGTATTTCTTTTAATGCGCATTTCCCAATGATTTGAATTACTTTTGGATGGAAACATAGCTATTGTAAGCTAGCCATTCAACTCTTCTTGTATTTTCCCGTAGTTGTAGCATGATAGCCTTAGTTAACCCTCTTTGTGTAGTTGTGTCATCCATCTTAGCATTGTGTGTTGTTTATTTTCATAATGGCATTTGTAGCCTATCAGCGCAGCACAGTAATTTCCACAAAATTCCACCAGCAGAAATAACACAACACACTGATCGTCTCTCCCATTTGCTCTTTTCTTTACTGTCTCCCACAGGGCACTGCAGGATGAACAGACATGTTATCAAGGTCCACCATTGTCTAGAAATGCAGTTGCAGGACGTGTGGGAAGTTTGCACCGTCATCACCAGCACCAGCATCGGCCTCTTACAGATCCGCACCTTGGGAAGTGCACAACTCTCGGTTACAAGAACAAAAAAATAGAAAGAATCACAGTGCTGCCCAGTGCAGAGTCGCTGCAGCAAGCTGAGGTGAGAGTAGCCGATGCTGGTGGATCGTGAACCTTCAAAACGTCGCTGTTAGGCTTATTGTTGTCTCATTTGTGCTCTGACGAACAGTAAATTATTAAAATGAGTTTTCAAAACTACTGTAGCCAAAAAAATTACAGTATATTTTGCACGTTTTCATTGTAATTTTTCTATTCAATTTTTATGTTATGGACTTATTGTATGTTTGTTGTGTGCTCCAAACACCAAGGCAAATTCCTTGAGTGAAAACCTACTTGATAATAAACTCAACCTGATCTCACAAAAATACGTGAAATGACCACGACCTCTTAACACCACATTCTGTGGTGGCAGCACGTAATGGGTTGAAATTACGTGCCGGTACCACAGAAACAATGCCAATGTAATGTCAATTAGCATCCTTTTTTGTGGTGGACACACGGATTCCCTGATTCAACAACGTCCTGTATACACAGAAAAACACAAAAGTGTTCTTGATATTAAAACTATAAATATATTCCTCTGTTATAATTTCCCACCAATAATAATAATAATAATAATAATAACAATAACATGATAGTTCTGCTGTACTAGATATTTGATATAGGCCTATTCAAATATTCAGTCCCAAAAACGCCGTTTCTAGATAACTTGCTAAAATATCTGAAATTAACCATCATCCTTACTTTTTTTCTTAACATAGTTCATCTCGGTGCAGTGTCATTACTAGTTTGGCTTTACTAGACATTTGATATATTCAGGAGATGTATTTTTTTACGACTCTATTTTACAACAAGCCGCAAAAAAACCTACCGTCCAAAAAACATGGTTTCTAGCGTATTAGCTAAAATATCGAAAATTAGCCGACATCTTTACTTTTTCTTAACATAGTTCATCTAGGTGCAGCGTCATAATAATAATAAAAGTAAAAGGGTTATCATTTTATCTTTATCTCTGTTCCTTTCACTTCATCAAGGTATGATGCTCTAGATGAGCGCAGACGCGCTGCAGCCTCATCCATGTCTTTAACAGGAGTTGTTTCTGATTCGCCAGAACTTGGAGAGTCAGATCAGAGTCTATCAAGAAATTCGACACTTCAGGTAAATGAATAATCCTTCAAAAAAAGTTTGATTTGAGAGCACATACCTCCTCCAAAGTGTTTGTTTATGCGCTCCACCACCGTAAATCACCGTAGGCCTCGATGCTGCTCTGGTGGTCCTGCAGCGCACTCACTCACCTCAGCTTATTTGGATCGAGCAACTGGGTGATTTATTCTTGTGTAGTAATGATTATGCCTACTGATTAAACGCACATCATGTTCCATTTTTTATTAACAGAAATTAGGCTGATGTTTGTATCAAAATAGGCTATATATCATGAATTACTAGAAAACAAATACATTCTATGTCAAATCAAGATGTTCAGCAGCAGTGGGCACTCCCATGTAGTCAGAATGGTACGGTCTTGTTTCATAACCACATTTTGTGATGATTCGACGGCGAGACTGGCAGTCGAATCAGACTTCTCCGAATCAAATCACCGAATCATCAACTATTCGGGGTCACCCCTACTGTGCAGTAATGAAAAGACAGTTTGAATGCTGTAATTGGGTTTTCATTTTTGCAAGACAGATTTACTGACCATTTTTCCAGCAAACGTACACTGCTATGTGCTCATGTATTGGATTTTTGTTTCCCATCCACATTGTTCCTCTGCAACAGAGACTGGAGAACATGTTGGCAAATACTCAGCTTCCACATACTGTAACAAACGTTTTTCTGTTTAACCAACCAAATATCACAAATTCACTGATCTGACAGATTTAGTATCTTTACACACAGTTAGAATGAGCTGTTCTTTCAACAGGTAGGTAAACAAACAGGTGGAAACTTCAAGGTAACCAAGGCAGAAGCCAAAAATCAGTGATCAATCCTCTTTAGATAAACTTGATGGGTGACAAAATGATCAAATTATAGAGAAAGAACTTGACAAAAGCTAAATACAGGGCACTGTTTCTTCAGTCACAACTCTTAAGAGTGAAGGTAAAAATCACTCTGCTTGAAATATTTAAATACGCACACTGAGTTGGCGTTGTCGTGGGTTGACTTTCATTTGTTTTAGAGGTTCACAAGCTGAAGTGTTTAGAGCCTCTTCAGAATGCCTCTCCTGCCAAAGACTGATGATGATGACAGGGCCCCGACACACCAAGTCAACTTTAAAGAACTAGAGTAAACAAAGATCAAGAGATGTGTCACCTCACACCACATGAAAAGTGTGCCTCCGCAAGAAGAAAAAATAAGTTGGTACATATGACTTATGAAGTTCTTTATTGACTTTGGGAACAGTTTCACGAAATAATTTCATGTGACCAAAGATCCAGATGATGACAGTGCGATCTGACAAAGTTATTTCAAGATTCAAGTAATTTCGAGTCAATGCCGTGCCTGTTGGTGGGAAACAGGACCCAAACTGTGAAATCCAGAATCAGATCACAGCATTGTAAGCCTAACCACCCACACCAAATCCTCCTTAACTCTATTAACCACAAACCCAGCAGTGAATATTGCAATAATAATGTGCGGTTATGACAAAATCCCACAGCACAGCTGGATTGGCATCATTTGAGAACCACTGGTCTACGGAACACAACCAGCTGTCTAAGAAAGAGACACTAGTGAGCAAAACAAAAACCAACAAACAAACAATCAAAATCCAAACAAAAAAGTGAGAGTCAATACTTTCAGTTGCCTTCATTTTACTGAAATGTATGGATGCCATCTTGTGGCTTGGTATCCAGTTCAGTGACATTTGGAAATTCAATTTCTAACTTAGTTTTCAACAAGAAGCTAATGGCATTGGCCCACTTCTTATAGCTGGTCCATTAATTGAACATTTTACATTTATTAAATTGATAGAGAAGCTCTTCAATATTAATGCTGTGTGTCAGAGAGTTCCAGTATCCAATGACCTTGTGACCCTCTGCACAGGGGTCAGAGCAAGCCACTATCTTTACAAGGTCCAGAGGCATTTTGTGTCCTACTTGAAGTATTGAGTGTAACTGAACAGTATCAGGTCAGGAACATAGAGAGCACCCAGGGGCCTTGGGTGTATTATGTATGTATCTGTATCCACTTAATTCACACCAGTCACTCATTTGTCTGCAGAGATTGTGTGAAAGTACCAGTTGTATCAGATGGATCCAGAGCGGCAACCATCCACACCAAATCCTTCTTAACCCTATTAACTCCAAACCCTGCCATCATCAGTGCAACTGGGAAGCCATTAACGAAGTCCAGTGTATGCTTGGTGTAGTGACTTTTCAGTTCAACATGGATGTCTTCGAAAGGAGACTGGCCTTGCAGGTTTGCCTGTGCAAACATTTCTACAATTCTTCAATGAATAACCACAGGAGCAGTCAAATGGACTTAACTTCTTGGAAAGAAAGGGCACACCACACTGGTAAAAGAAGAGGCTTTTAGCTGCAGGCTGTGGAAGAACATGAGAGATGCTGTAAAAAAACGGTACATTTTTTGACTTGGAGGTAAACAGTAATTGTTAATGTAGACAAATGCGAGGTTTGGCGGTACGTCACTGTTGACTATACTGTTTACTACCGTTGCCAGGCAGCCTACTGTTCCAGTTACGTTCTTCTGGTAACACTCCTTGACTTCTTGCTTATTCACAGAATAATTTCTTTGTATGCTGCCTGGGGTTTTGGAGCATAACAATTTGCTTGCCAGAAAATTTCAAACATAGGTGTGTTAAGTATTTGAAGTATTTCTGGTGAGCACAGACATAAACAGCCAACCTACCTGATGGTACTGGGCTATTACAAAAAAAAGGTGTTTATTCACATCATTTAGCACATAATTAGTCACAGCTAATGATTAATTTTTCGTCTCTGGTTGGCCACTTCCCACTGGAGACCCCAACCAAACATGTACAGACTTTGTTTCTCAGCACGTCTTTTGATGTGACAAATCACTACAGTGACAGGCAGGGTAATTTAAATGATAAGCATGTCTATCCAGTAAAATTAATTTTGATATGTATCTCGCAAGCGTAGCCATGCTATCGCAGGGAGGCAGCTGGCCTGGAGCCAAGGTAAAGCACTCATTATTTTCCAATTAAACTCAATGGTATCTGTCCAATTCATATCATGTAAGTGGCAGTGGCAGACACAAAGAGTGCAGGTTCTTTGGCGAAGGTTGGGTCTCAAATTTTTGTGTGTATTTATCAAATAGCATTTTGTTTCGCGATAATAATATTTGGATAATGCAAAAATGCCACTCATTCTGTGGAGAGAGTTCTAAAGGTGTAAGTCATTTCCATAAGGAGTGGTAATGATTTATATTCCCAGGTCTTGAGGCAACAGCTTAGAGAATACAGTGGTCAGCAACCGCCGATTGATTCTGGAAGACTGAAGATGTGGTTTTGTCCTTTGTCCTTTTATGTCAATGACTTCAGCTTTAAAGCTGTTGTGATTTTAAGTTGATGAGGCTGCGATTGCTTCCAGAGCTACCCTCCCTGCAGATATGGTCAGGATGTTAATTCTTGGCTGTACTGAATAAAAATACTGAGGAAACCCCTTTATTTGACTAGATGATCAGGCAATGCAGCTGATGCTCATGTAAAGGAAAAGTCTTAATATATTAATATATGTAAAAAGAGTCCAAAAACAACATTGTGCTGACCATTTCAGTTAGTTTGAATTTCCCCATCCTGTATGTAGCACTCCAGTCCCAACTCATTCAGATGCCCCATCCATTCCAATCTTTGTAACTTTAAGAAGTGTTATCAGTAATATTTGTGGCAGTAATATCTGTTCCCCATTCTGCTTTATTCCATCTAGTCCTTCTGTTTGTCACGTTTGCCTGTTTTCACTTGTTTCACTTAAACAAATGCACATTTACACAAACAAGCACACACTAAAAATGTGCATGAATAAAATATAACTCGATAATGTGGTACATTTTTATGGGGTTGTTTCTTGTTATTTGTGTAATGTATGGTACTTTCGCTGCCACTGTTAAGATCTTGATTTACAGAGGCCACTAATGTAAGCATTAATTCAGATGTTTGTCACTTTAAATGAAAATATTACCATCAGATGGCTGGTGAATGCACAGAATGGCAAATAGAAAAGCACAATTATAATGGATACAGAGTGTTGGTTGTCGTCCCCGGGGGTAAATTGTTTTTAGCTAACACATGTACAGGTCTCACAAGAAATACGTGCTCACACACTTGGATGCATGCAATTATGCCTGTAGTTGTAGCAACATACACATGTACACACGCTGATTTAAACCATACGTGTACACATACAGTGCAGAATTATGTACTGATACTCTATTCTGGAGGATGTTTTCCAGCAAAATATGAAAAGCTAGAATTGGGTGAGTCTTTTATAAGGAATGATTACATTAGTCATTAACCTTTGCTTCATTCCATTTTTTCCTCCCATTGTTAAATGCAAGCTTCAAAGCCTGATCAATCTGGATCTAGTGCTATACTATCATGACCTTTTCAAAAACATCAAGGGAGAAGTGACCAATTCAATAAGCTGAAAGCAGAATAAAATTTCAAGATAATGTATCTACTGTTAAGTGCAACTGTAAAACAAAGATGAAAATCCCACACGGTGATCAGTCAGCACGACAGCTCATCTACTCGATGACATGGACGTCTGTCAAGGGATTAATATACAATCTGTCAATCTGCCTGTCATATCAGCTGAGCTAATAATAGAGTCGTTGTGTTCTCCATTGTGTCTGTTTATTCTAGGGGACTTGGGCAGAAGTTTCACAGTGCTGCCTTTATACGCAACAGTGTTGTGTTGTTCGCGAACAAATCGTTCAAAAGAATGAATCTGTTGAGTGAACGTACTGAACTGAATCACTTCTGGAACTGATTCATTCATTTCTCGGTTCAGTTGAGCTCAGCAGTGAGCGTGCAGGCCGGGACTAGAACTGCCGATTTGGTCCGTGCGAACGATGAATCACTCGCGAGTCGCGAGGCAGCCAGGGTGCAGGGAGGGACTGCCTACCACGTGACGAATCACTCGGTGAATGATCACTCGGTGAAAGACATAACCCTGATCCCTGAGTGATTCAAATCATTTCTTCTCAGCGATACACTTTCATAGGGACCGTTTTCTCCAAGCTAACGGCTAATGTAGCCAGGAGTCAAGCCACATGAACACAATCACACACCTCCCCAGTGTTTTAACAGACTTAGTTTCCAGATAAACAAACTTAAAATGTTAGGCTGGCCAGTGATGAGACTCACCAGTGCAGGGCAGACGCAGCAGCAGCTCAGCTGTGTATCAGTTCAGTGAGTTGGTCTACGCAGTACACAATCAGGGCTCCTCCCGCCAAGCACTGAATGATTCAGTGAACGAATCTTTTTTATGAACTGATTCTAGTGATTCAGTAACATCTACAGAACAGCTTTGCCCATCACTAATACGCAACTAAATTCAAAGTTTGGTGTAAAGTTGAATGATTACATGTTGGTTGTACGTGTAGTATATTTTACAGCACAATTCATGCATAAAATGCAGCACCAAGTGTTGGATTTTGGTCCATATTTTAGTCCATGCAGTGTCAGTGATTGACTCTGTGTTAGAGACTCCTCCTGGCTCTTACAGGATTCTTGTGAATGCCATTAGGGACACTAAAGCCTCATTTCCACTGAGCAGTTGGGTTCAGTTCAGTTTGTTGCACATTAAAACAATTATTTTTGCATTTTCACTTTCAAAACTTGTGGAGTTTGTTTGGTTTTATTCTGTTGAGGTACTCAGCACACTGATCTGATATTAAAAGGCAGGGCAAGAAACATTTCAGTCTATTGACTCACTACACAAACCTGTTAATTTAAAATATCCCATCACCAACCATAGACAGTCTTAACACTGAGGCCTTTGTCTTTGTTTTGAAAATGAAGAGGAAATACAGAGGAAGCTGGATGGAGCAGTGATGCAGCTGGTACCATTTGGTAACAACCACACCAACAGTTAAGAGTACAGTACAGAGTGGAGCATCTCTGGCGGAAATGCAAAACTGATCTAGGGTTTTGGTACAATTATGTACACATCTGTCTCATGTACTACTGTCAGGATATAGTGACAGTTCCAGATAATATGACAAAAAGTCATGTTACCTACAGATCCTTCAAACAAAGCATGGACCTGTCAGAGTATTTGAAATGTATGGTTTTGATAATCGTTACAGAGATGACGATGCCACAGAGAAAAGATATCCTGATTGCCATTTGCTTATTCAGTTGTAATAGCTTTATGTATTATACTCTGCTATTTAGGGCTAAGACTGGAATCACAAGGAGTATTTAGAGGTATACGATCTCTCCTCCAATCAAAATGTTTTGAATAATTATACTATGGAGCCTACCTCATGATGGCCCTACAAAGACATGTGTTGTATAGACTCTGGGAGGATCACAAAAGAATACAAATTACTTCAAGAATATGGTTTCATCATTTTCAGAGGACTTTTTCCAGCACACATTCAGGCATTCCAGGAGTGCTTTTGAATATGTGTCGGAGCGGATGAAGAGTAGCTAAACAATGCTCAAGCAGGACAATAAGCCATCACAGCAGAAAAGCAACTTGCTATTGTCTGCAGGTGTCTGGGTTCCAGGGATACCATTACACAGCTCAAGTCAACTCTTTACTGTGACAGAGTCAATTGTCAGAATATGACACAAAGTATACAATCACATGGCAGAGACCCTGCAATTACAACATATTTCAGAGGCATTCAATATTATGGGAAACCACAGATTTCCAGGAGTTGTAGGATGCATTGATCGAAGGCGTATCCCATCGGCTAGCTTCCAGGTGCAGATGTGAGAAGATGTTTCAACAGGAAGCAATTCCCAAGTGTCATCCTTCAGGGAGCGTGTGCAGAAAACCTACAATTAATGAATGTCAGTGTGGGTTTCTCTGGATGCATGCATGATGCCAGTGAATACCACAAGTCCAGTCTGTACAACAAAGGCTTGGCTCTAACAGGGAGTGGCGAATTTCACATCTTAGGAGATGCTGCATATCCAGTACAACCCTGACTCCCTCCAGCATATAGGGATGATGGAAATCTGTCCCCAGCAAAGGTCAGCTACAACATCGCCCTCGCATCAAATCAGCAGGTCATCAATCGAGCCTTTGGTCTCTTGAAGAAAAGCCTCCAAAGATTGAATTTGGACAGTGTCGTGTGCCTGTGTCCTGCACTGATCTGCGTACATGGCCCAAATCTTGAAGATCAGGATGCTTTGCTTTTGCGCTGAGGAAGATGACCTACAGTATGTGCTGACCCTGAAATAGTGGAGGTCATTGGAGTACAGGGCCGAGACACACATCAGCAGTCTGGGCAGTATATTGCATCTTGGCACCAATTATTTTTACCCTTAAGGAGTGGGCAGGAAAAAGTTGAACACAGAGTTATTCTAGTTTGCATTCTCATTCAATTTCGACATATATTTTGACATTTGAAATGAATGTCTTTTTCCGATACTATTAAATGTATTCTTCTCAAAAAATACACTACATCTATAGGCTACCTCCTTTTTAACATGTCAATTAGAGACTTACGAACAGAAAGCCTTTCCTGATGCCTCCTCTCTTCATCTTCCTCTTTGCCACTCTCCACTTCTGATAGATGATTCAAAGCCTGCTACAGCAGGTTTCCTAAAGCCTAAAAAAAATACAGACAGTCAAGTTGTCTCACTCATACATGCTTCATAAGCCTAGGTTGAGGAGTCATTAAGAGGGATCGAGGTGGGGTATTACAATCTCTGCAGAATGGCACTCATTAAAAGCACACTCACTTGGGGCCTTTTTTTAAATTTATTTTTAGGGCCACTTGGTTTTTCAGAAGTGTTGCACCTCCAGATCATCTGGATATATTGAGCAGTTGTATTATCATTTTACTAAATATATGAAGACACTAATGTGAAAGGAACTCAGATGCAACTTTACAGACTGAAGTCACTGGCTGTATACTCTAAATAGAGGGTGGCTAATTGGGAATGTAAATGAAAAACTCCCCATCTGTTGCAGCCTTTTTTTAGTCTGTCACATTCACTTGTAACTTTCTATCAATCTCTCTTGGCAGACACTTTACTGAAGGCACATAAAGATGCTGTTTGCTTGTCTATTTTCTCCCTATATATATATATATATATATATATATATATATTTTTTTTTTTTTACATTCACTGTGAGTCTTATATTGTATGAGGAGGTCTTTGATCCACCCTTATTCTACTCAAAATCTGCAACAAAAGGTGCATAGGCCAACTGAGGTACAAACTTGCAAGATAACCTTAGACATGTGCTACTGCTATTTTTAACATCTTACCCTGTGAAAGGTTTGGACCCCCCTGCAGCTCAGCTACAAATAGAGACCGGGGCCTGACTACTACCCGTTGGGTTACATGTGACCTTCGGAAATATGCATGAAAAAGACATTGGTGGAACAAAAATGGCCGTGAAATCATATGCTGTTCATTTTAGAGTTGGTGTGGTTTTCACATTCACAGTGGCAGAATTAACAACACTTTCTGAGCCTACAGACAAAGAACCATGACTATATAAGTCAGTTTTTATATGATTTGAGGGCCTTGCCATTGTAAAGTCAGTCCAAATCATTGTTGAGTGTTAAGTATTCAACCCAATAGTCTTTAACTATGAACGAACACAACAATCTAACTTATTTTTAGATAACAGTAAGGAAACATTGTTCATCTGAAAACGTTTAACATCTCATGCCTGAGCTACTTGTATCACTCGAGCCTTAATTTCCTTCATTATACTTTGTACTTGGTTCCACAGCTCCTCCATTAAAGCAAGTCTGCAGCAGCGCATTAAACTGGGTGAGTCACAATGGAACAGCGATCAAACTGAAAATAGAGTGAATCATATTTTATATTCTGACAAAGTGCTTACAGATATACATTCACACTGACATCATTATACACTCATGTGTATCAGGCTGTTGCAGTTTGTGTAATATTTGAGGGTCAATTGGTACTTGAAGTTGCCAACCATCTGCAAATGCCAGAAGCATGCTTTGTTGGTCTTTGCCCAAATGAGAATTATTCTAATTCAATAGACAAGCTCATGCAGTGCTAGGCTTAAGTCAGCTAAGTGAAATCTTCAAGTGTTTGCCAATTGTTTAGCAGAAAACAGAATATGGGCAACATGTACATGTACAGCCTTGCATACAATGGAGTAAGCAGATGTATCGACTTTACTCAGCATATTCAAGTTCCTTGTTGCTTGGAATCAAGATTTATCAAGTTTTTGTATCAGCCATGTGGTGGAGGTAGACGTACAAGCCGATGTCATCTCTTGAATTGAGCGGGGCATCTGGTGTCTGCATCAGCTCAGACGCCATGTAAATGGTGTGCAGACTCCACCTACCCGGTGCACCACAGGCACAGGGCATGGTAATGGTGATAAATGAAACACACCTGTGAGCTGCGGGGAAAGGAAAATGGGTGAGGGGAGCTAAAGAGGGACATAACTAAAGTTTTACCTTGTTTCTTTACTAAAATACAAAAAAGAGTGGCAGTTGTTCAAACAACCAGCTTGACTCTGAATTTGTTTTATGTTGATTTAATATACATTTTGTGAGTGAGAGACCATCTGATTTGACTGCTTTGAATTTATTTTGATTAGTATGTATTTTTTTTTTTTTTTATCTTGCATACTTTTGTAGTGAGTAACAAGCTATCCTGGCTATCTCTCCAATGTGTCTGTATTATTATTATAATTTGTAAAGTGATAGTTTTAATGATTATTAGTATTCTCCTGTCTGGCACCCAACATTAACCTTGAGTTTTTGGGATAAACCTCTGCTACAGCTGGGTGTTATAAAAAGATGTTTTAACCTACTGGAATTTATGTCATTTATAAATTTTTCTGGATCACAATATTGTCATCAACCTACGGTCACTTGGCGTGGCAACCAGCTAGCAAGATGTTGGAGAGTGCACGAAAAAAGCCAAAAACCTACAACTTTTGTTACGAATTTAAACATGTTTATGTTTATGTTCCTTTTGGTCAATGATAGAAAAATCTGCCTAATTTGGAATGGAGCTGTTATGAAACCCTACGAAAAAAGGTAAATTGTCATTGTCAATGTCATTACACTGCTAACCTAGCCTGGAAATCCAGACCCAAATCTAGAAAGATTTAGGGTCTGGCTATGAGTAATGCAAATGGCCCAACTCGAGGGGCGGCACCAAACATGCATTTGAAAATATCACTGCACACAACTGGACAACACTACGACCAATCAGAACAATACACGGGGTGACGTATCCAGAGCTTAGCTACCAGCGGAGCTAACTGGTAGATTAGACTCTTGCTGTATCCGGTCGGCAAAACAGCAAGAACGTCCTTCTTGCAAAGGAAAGACTGGAGCGCCGTCTTCTGTTCCTCTTTTAGAGAAAAAGCCAAGTCTAACTCGTTCATTGTAGCGGCCAAAGCCGTTTCAAACACCTGGTGTTCATCCGTAGCCATCTTGCAGTGTTTACTGACTGATTCCGGACTTTGTTGTCGCAGCGCTGTTGTCATCTCTTTAGCTCACCTCTGGCCCGCCTATATCAGATACACCGATGTGATTGGTGCAGCTCGGCTCCAACGGCATGGGTAATGAGCATCATTACTGATTGCCAGAGTGACTCGCTGAGCAAATTCAAATTGTGCTCTCGCGAGAACTCTGGATTTCCAGGGTACCGCTAACCCACCCAAAATTCAATACGGACTTCCCATCCAAAAGCACTCTGTGCTCCAGCAAAGTTTGAAGTCGGCATTGAAGGCTCAACAGCTGCTGTTTACCACGTCCACAGACAGACGAAATGCTGCAAAATAGGCCTCCTTTCATAATGTTTTCCCTTTGGCTAAACACAAAAATACCATTTACTGAGGGAAAGTTAATCAAGGAGGTAACGTCTGTCTCTGCTGACATTTAATTCAAACTAAAAAACAACTCTGAGCATTATCTCTAGCTGAGAAATTATTGCTTAGGTGAACATTTCCTACCTGTCTTCCCTGCTGGTAGCATAGGCTGCAGTTTGGTGTGGCTGATGCTGTGTCTCTTCGTGGTCGGGTTCCCCAGCAATTGTAAGGTACTGTATGTACTCTTGCAGTTCTGCTGTGTCATTGGCATCATATCTGCCTTCACTCCTTGTTTTGCAAAGGAGCTGGTTGTTTTCTGGTGGTAGATTCGTAGTGACACTCTTCACTTTGAGCCTTCACTTAAAGCAGCGTTGCTGTTCTGAAGGCATCCTGGTGAATTTTATGCTGCTAACTTCAGGTGGCTTCTATTTGATCTGCAAGTGTAACTCTTTCCTTGGTCTCTGTGCTGCATTAATAGTAAACAAGCCGCGGTCTGGCGGCTGTGGTCTGTATTTTGGAATCTTGTCTCTGTTAAAGTGATTTTGTACCTGTGTGAATGTGTTAAGCCTTAAACTGGTTAAGTGCTCTGATAATTTCTTGGGAGTGAAATTCCCCAGGGTGACGTTGCCGACAATGCTACATAAAAATAACAACCTCTGTTCCTGCCACAGTAAGTTAGTAGCAATTACAACAGGCGGCGCACCAGCCATGTGAGGAACACAATTTGGTTTTATTGCTTTGTGCTGCAAAGACCCCGAGTTTCCAGAGTTCCTCAGTTATCACTGTGTAATTCATTAAACAGTTGCAAGCAAAGCTGTGGATTTTGTAACGTAATATAACAACACTAGTTGCAAGGATTGTTTACTCCATGCCGGCAAAAGGACTGCAGCACTGTTTGTTCAAATAATTATGAGACAAAGTTTATGTTGCTTCTGGTGTCTTGTTCCTGTGTGCTAAAGTTTGTTGGTTAAGTTGCGGGAAAATGCTGCAGCAATTTGTTGATCTGCTGCCTGATATCTGCTCCTTTTTGGAGGTAAGGAATGAGCAGAGCAAAGAGACAAAAAGGTGGCACACAGGATTAGTGTTGTCAATACATTCAAAGCCAAAGTGGGTCTGTGGACCTCTCAGCTGAGACATGGGAGACGGACACACCTGGAACCTGGAAAGAATGCCAGTTTCAAAAAATGCATGTCATGGAGAACATTGTCAAATTCGTCCAAAATCCATTTCTTTCCACAGACACTGTATCTGCCAAGCTGCATGATGCATTTTTCTTCCCATGTGGACCTAAGATGGAAATAATTAAACTGCAAAGTGACATCAAAATGCAAGCCAGGGCAAGGGACAGCAGCTTTTGGAGACTTGTGAGCAAGGGAGAAATTTCCTCTCCTCTCCTCCTGTGCACTAAAAGTGAAAGCCTGCTCTTGCTCCACTTATCTCTATGAGATGGTCGTCTCACAGATGAAAATAATCAAAGTAAAGCACCAGATCCGTCTGACTGACAGGTACCTCACTGACTGTTTGAGATGACAGTGGGTGCCTCTGACTGTGAGCCCAACTACAGAGAACTAACTGATTGCACGGCCATCAAACTGACTTTGGAGAGGTTCTGCATAGCATGAAGTGAAATCAACAATTCCTCTAAACCATATGACCACACAAGTTGTACATTCATACTCATAAATATAACCCACAGGAGAATTCATTGCAATTCTGTATGAAGTAATTGCTTGTTTATTTCCCCTTGTTGTCATGTTGCAAACCCAGTCTTGAGAGAAGGTTGGGGTCCTTCAGTTCATACTGTGCTCTGACGAATGAATGAATGAATAAAAAAAGAAAAAAGGAGGGCTTGTACAATAAATTGCAGGCTGCATTTGGGCATGAGAAGTGATCATGTCTTGGAAAGGTTGCTCTAAAAGGAATAAACTGAAGGTGAATCCAGGGGAGCAGAAAATATTACAGCTAGAACAAAGATGTGTCCCGAGGCTTGTTAGTTCAGTCTAAGCATGTTTGGCTGCAACTAACGGTTTTTATTATTATTAATTATTGTGCTGATAATTTTCTCAATTAATAATTGTTTAGTCTATTAACAACCCAGTGTCATACAAATATGTGAAATGGATACAAGCTCTTAACAACCCGTTACATGATGGTGGACATGAGATGTGATCAAATTACATGCTGGGAACAAGCAAACAATGACAGTGCAAAGTCAACAAGGATCTGTTGTCGTGGTGGACATGCAAATTAGGTATAAAGAAATGAGTCCACGTAGGGTGGAGCATGGAATTTCAACCAGGAGACTGCTGTTTGTATCCGGTGTGAAATCAAAAGTCAGTGTAGCTAGGTGACTGGTTTTCTCCGGGTACTCCAGCTTCCTCCCACAATCCAAAGACATGCAGGTTAATTGGTGACTCTAAATTGGCCGTAGGTGCAAATGTGAGTGTGAATGGTTGTCTGTCACTTAAGTCCCGTGTGTCGTTATTTTACCTGACACCACATTCAGTGGCATAAAGAAGTTACAATGGGCCCCATTGCACACTATCATGCATGTGTTGTCTCACCATAAATAGAGACTTGACACTGGACAATATCGATACATTTAAGACCCAGCAATCATCATTAATGAATGAATAACATTCTTTTTTTTAATGATTTATCTTTGAACACAGGTATATTTCAAAGGTGGCAGTCTGAATCACTTAGAAATGGCCTGTTCTCTCTACGGGCCCCTCCACCCCAGGGGCCCCAGTGCAATGGCACTGCATGTGCTTCTATATTTATACCCCTGACCATGTTTTTTTTTCTTCTAACTTAATCTTTTTTTAAAAAAAAAAATAAACCTAACTGTGTTTTTTTTTTCTCTAAATTAGACTGACTGTTTCGCAATATCAATGTTGTTAACATGTTAGAAACTATGACTTTTCATGTTGCCAGCAGGTAATTTCAACACATTTCGTGCCCACCACATCATAATGTACATGCGTGTATGTGCGTTTTTAGGAGCCCAGGTCCATTTCTTGTATTTCAGTGAGACTGTGTTGCAACAAAACATTTGAGAATCTGGAAGTTTTCGACCTTTTCTGTTGAAAGATGACAATAAAAAAGCTGCTTATTAATTTTCTGTCGATCAGCTAATCAATGAATCAATCAATGAATTTACGTCACCTAAGTCCCGTGAGTCGCTATTTTACCTGACACCACATTCAGTGGCAACATATTTATGACCCAGCAATCATCATTGCACATCTGACAAAAAAAATCAAAGAAAGTAAGAAGTTAATCATTTCATTGAAGAGTTTTTATAGATTTTATTGGTTATAAAAAAAAGCGTATAATTTTGTTTGAGATAGCTACTATTTCAAAAAAAGAAAAAGAAAAATGAAAACCATGTCACAGATGAGTTTGTCTTTTTGAGGACATATATAGCAATAAATAAATAATATTCTTTTTTTTATCATTCATCTTTGAACACATGTATATTTCAAAGGTGGCAATCTCTGAATCAACTATCAGTGGCGGCTGGTCAATAGAGGGCGCTAGGGCATCGCCCCACCACTCTCCCCACATTTCAAAAATAAAATAAAAATACTTTGCAATATATACAATTTTTTCAGATGAACAAGATAAATATGATATAATTAGTAAAATGCATCATCTGCAATGAAAATGTAGATTAAAAGTTTTCTACGTTGTCTAAAGTTACTGATTGGTCACGTGTTTCCTCCCTGGGGCGCAAGAATCTTTGCCCATAGACTCTCGTTGTAAGTTGGACATGCGCAGTTCACTCCTCTTTAATACAAGAGATAGGAGCTGTCGGCAGAAGCTGAATGCAGCTGATTTACATCCCACCCAATTGCCAGTGGGATGACGTCACAGCAGTCTGTCATAAAGTGCGGAGTGCCAAGTTTGAGTTTGAGCGAGAGTTGGTGACAGAGAACGAGATAGAGATGGAGAAAGAGAAAGCAAATACTGTGAAGTCTTTAAAAAGAGGAGGACATTGCAGGAGAAGCTCGAAGTGAAAGTATGTGTGTATGTATATTTGGAGTTTGGTATAGCCCCCCCTTGAGAAATTTACACCAGCCGCCACTGCTAACTATGTGGTTTTCTTTCCCTAAACTGTGACTGTTTCACAACATTATTGTCATTAAAATGTTAGAAACTATGACTGTTCATTGTCATTGTTGTCATGTTGCCAGCAGGTAATTTCAACACATTTCATGCCCACCACATCGTAATGCGTTTTTAGGAGGCCATGTCCATTTCTTGTATTTCAGTGAGACTGTGTTGCAACAAAACATTTGAGAATCTGGAAGTTTTTGACCTTTTCTGTTGAAAAATGACAATAAATTATCAAAAAAGCTGCTTATTAATTTTCTGTCGATCAGCTAATCAGTCAATGAACTAATCTTTGATGCTCTACGCACCTTAAAGATCCTTTAGGGTTTATCAATGCAAATCTTAATTAATGATTAAATTTTTGTAGTCACTTGCTTTTACCCTTTTAGTGACGGAAAGCAATTCTTAATTGTCAATTCACTTATCTCACTGAAGCAATTCCAGCAGAGGTTTACGTGTGTGTGTGTGTGTGTGTGTGTGTGTGTGTGTGTCATTAGGGCCAAAGCAGATGAGCTGTCAGGAGCAGACACATTAGAAAGGCATCCTCATCCTTTTATCATTGATCTCCAGCTTTTAACAAATAGGTCTGAGTCAGAGAGTGTTACGGTGAGCAGATGAAACAAAAAGCAGAGTGCTCTTGTTTCTTCACCACCTGGTTTAATGCTGCTGGTATCATTCTCTCACCAGTCTGAGCCTGTTTGTAGATGACCTGATGCTTTTTTTTTTTTTTTTTTTTACATCCCTCTGTTAGCGCTGCTACTTGGTGGAAGAGATTATGATTTATCAGTGCCTGACAGGGTAAAAACCCTGCTGCAATATTTAGGCTGGTATTGAGTATATACACCCACATTCCATCTATTTTCATGTTATTTATGCCAAAATTTTATGTGAAATCACCCAGGGCCGAGAGGCTACAATGCATCCTTGTTCAGCTGCTGTCACATGATGTTGCTCTGCACTCCCTGGGTGATGCTGTAATGACTGTAGTTGCGGCGGTCTGGAGGTAATGATGTAATTTATTTGAATTATGATGAGCGACAAGATGAGGTGTCGCTTGCTGTCAGGTGACAGAGGCAGCCTGTCAAATGTATTTCATCTGTTAGTTTACACGGTTTGATTCGGCGGATGGTGAATTATGGAGCTCGGCTCTCAATATGCAATTCACTCGGATGCGTTGGACAGAAAGCAGACACAATTTACGACTGTTTTCCCAAGAGTGCAGGTGGAACTTTGATTGGTTTGTTGGGAAATGACAAGGGTGGAGATTAGGTGGAGTTAAGTTAGGGGAGGATCAGTGCGCCTGTCACCACCCAGACTGAATTATGACTCCGAAGCTACAGATTCAAAGCCTGCACTAACTGCCTCTTCTGTCACAGCCCGAAGATTAGACATATTCATCAGAGCAAAACAATTGGTCGTCCATTAATTAAGCGGATGCTATTATTCATTAACCTGGAGGCTCTGTGGTACATTTTTTAAATAACTACTGATAGATTTGAGGGTTTCTATCTGAAGGGTCTGAAGTTACAAGAGCAGCATAATCAATGTCCTTTTCATTATTTTTTTTAAGCTGTACACCGTCTATAAACTATGTTTATGTTTTCCTGATGAGTAAATCAAAATCTTGCTGCAATATTGTAATTTTAGAGTGAAAAGCACTGAATTATTTTCATCCAAGTTGACTGGAGATTTGATGAAAGGATCTTTCAGCCCAAGGACCACAATGGATCCCACTAAATCACAAATTTCCCAGGTATCACTGAGTTGCCAAAACTCTTGTGCATCTTGTCAGCAACTCAATTTAATCATAAAATGGGTTTTTGGTTTAAAAACTAAAAGGTCAAATGAAAGTAATATTTTTTTATAAATGAAGCCCCGCAGCAGCAACGGCCATCTGGCTACCAAAACAGTCCACAGGCCATTGTCTGGATGAGAACCATGACTCAGCAGGAAGTTGAGCAGAGGTCAGCCGAGCTCCAGGCAAGGTCAACTACGGGACCGGACGAGCTGGCACGACTTTTCGACCGGAGAAACATACACACACAAATACACACACACGCACACACACACACACACACACACACACACAAGCAGATGGCTGAAAGGTCCCCTGAAGCTTCTGTCGATCCATCTGTGGATTATTCTTATCATTTCTAAAAAGGTGATGATATTGATTTTCTGGGGTTTGGCTGAGAGTGTTTGTGTGTTTGACTGATGCTTATCTCAGTATGCAGCACATCACCTGTCTGTCAGTGTCAGACTGCAGAACCAGCCGGTGCCGAATCAAATCATGCACCGGCTTATGAATAAAATATTTATTTTATGATTTAACCTAATGCACTTTTCAGACAACAAGAACTTAACAGAAAACTTGAATCAAAGCTGCAAAGGAGGGTTTTGTTATTATAAATGGCAATTACTTGCATTTTTCATCTGTAAAGGGCAGTTTGATAAGTCCTTTCAAAGTGACTAACAGGGCCGCAAAGAGCCCAAGCACTTGGTACAAACACAGATAAGAAGCAAACAGCAAAAATGAAGACCAGAATTTACAGTTTGAAAAAAAGCTCAGCCGGCAAATGCAACCAAATACGACCTATACCTTTTCAATGATTTCAGTGATTTAGCTCACCTCCCCACCATTTTACCTTCCAGGTCTGGTGATGTGAAAGCTTTTTCTGAACATGCATGCTAACCAAGTGATCTCACATCGGTTCCAGTTAAATTGTGATTCTGTCCATGTGCAATCACAGTAACATGTACTCTAAGAGCATAGTATTTAATATTTACATGAAAAAAATCAGACCAAATTCAGTTTTATTTGTGATTAATGGATTTGTACATGGAAGAGAAGTAAAAATGCATGGATCGAGTTGAACTTTGGTGACTCTGACAATTAAATTCACACTACAGAACTTGCCATATCCAGCCCTTCTGACAGGGAAGTGGTAAGGGGGCCCTGTTCACGCACCCCTACAACATGTATGATTGGATGTGCTCTCTTGGTTCTGCTTGCCCGTATGCCTCCATTTCTTCTGCACCCTTCAAAATGGGTGCAAATAGTCCAGTGAATCTAACTCAAAAATGGGCCCAACCTGGGGGAAATTGCAATAATAATGTTATTGGTTCAAATACCCTCCTGCAACATATAATAAAAGTATACCATCATGGATTTAGAGGGACAATCCTTTTTCAAGGTCAAAAGCAAATCAACATTTTACGGTAACATTTTGCAGGGTGAAATGATGTTAACATTGGAGGGTCTATGCCCTTCTATCCAACATATATCCAATATATTTTGTTTCTTTTCTGAGGTTTTTGGAATCAATCTTTCAATAACACTTTTTAAGAGGCTATTCTGATATATTATACCTGTATTTGGAGTACTACTAACCTATTTTTCTGTTTTCTTCTTACACTTTGTGCCACAGCTCCTATGGGTGTATCTGCATCTAAATAGGGTTTAAATTATTACATATATATTTCATATCTGTAATGTCATCATTCATTGTAAGCTTGAGAGTTATGTATGGGATCGTAGTGCAGGGGTGGTGAAGGGTTAGGTTGACATAGAGATACAGAGTGTGTGTGAGCTGACTGGTTCTATTAGCAATTATTCTATCCTATTCAACTCTCCTATCAGCATCTTTACTCTTATTGTCATCATCTATTTTTTTTCATTCACTTAAAACAATAAATTTAAATTTAAATAAATTGTAAATCATGATGCCCTGCAATAGCCTGGCGACCTGTCCAGGGTGTACCCCGCCTCTCGCCCAATGTCAGCTGGGACAGGCTCAAGAAGATAAGCAGTTACAAAAATGGATGGATGGATGTAAATCATGATGATATTCCAGAAAAATACATCCTGTACATCCTAGATGAGATGGGATAAGAAACACATATTGGGCAGTTAGTGGAAACTTCTATCTATCACGGTCGAAAACATTATTGGAAATCAGTGCTGATTGTGTTTTATGGGCCCAGGTTAAAATGCTTCACTAATTGGTACCATCCAAGGTGGCGAAATTCTAGTTTGGTACAATGAAAAAATCTTTATCTGAGGATAATATTTCAACAAAATAACCCTTCCCAAGTGGCAGCTTATTTACAGAACCTTCAATGGCACTAACAGTGAAACCAAAGAATGAAAAAGCCAAGGCATGTTTCATGTTTGGTCTGTTTGAGTGCTGATATGCATGATGGTTTTCATGGACAAACAAAACTGTATGTGCAGAAAACTGAATGATAATGTGCTTTATAACCTAAATTTACCGACTGCGTCTGCATTCAATAAAAGGTAGTTTTGGGGTAAGGGTTCCTCCTAATTGCACATACACATTCAGGACAGGTCATATCTGATGATTATATGTGAAGGAACATATTGAAAAAACTAATGTTTAGACATACAGTAAATCATATGAATATATCATGTTCAGAAGCAGAGATATGAACTTCTTTTTGTGATGCTGTGACGTAATGGTATACTTTTAATATGCTATTTGGATGTCCTAAGAGATCACAAGAAAACCTTGGATGAATATTATTGCAATTTTCCCTGGGTCAAACCACAGATTGACTGGACTGAAATGTCATTTCCTGTCAAAGGTGGTCAACTGCAGTTTGTTTGATCTCAAAGGAACAAATCTGGGATCAAAATGGCCTTTGATTTTTCAAAGTGAACAGATGTTTATTTAAACACATATTTTGTCTGTCCCCTGAACTGCATTTCTGCTGTTGCTGGTTGGCAACTTTTATAGACTTAATTACATTTGAGCGGTGTGAAGGCACATGAACAGCCCGCACCACAAAAGATCTGTTTAACTTCTTTTTCGCTCCTGGAAACTGGCAGCAGGCATCACAGAAGAAGCTCTTTGTACCCAAACCTCTCCATATTCCACCTCCAACTGTTGAATTCCTTTTTAAAATGGCTGGGGCTTTTTTTTTTTTTGTTGGTTTTTTATTTTTATTCTTTCAGTGTCTTGCGCTGATCCTTCTGCTGCTGCCTGCATGGTGCCAACAGTACCTTCTGCTTCAGGCCGTGTGCTTAGCTCTCTGATCACAATATGGTATGCTTTTTCTAAACCAGTGTGCAATGACTAGAATAACACTGGGAGTCAGGGGCTCCCAGGAACCACCTACAGTGTCCCACAGGGGCTAGCAGTTACATTCAGCAATGTTATTATTTCACAACCCGTGCTGCAAAAGTATGCACATGGTGAAATGTCATGAAAAGACTTGAAGGGGCTTTGACATCCTCTCATTTTTAATTTCACAGGCATTTTATGAATGAAGTGGATTTTTGCCACAAGACCTGCTCTTCCATTATGAATAGCTGCTTGGATTTCTGGTGACCAAATAGCCAGTAGATCAAGCCATGATGGACGTCTCCCCAAAAATGTATAAGTATACATATAAATATATAAGTATAACCCTAATCTTACGGTGATTTCTTTGGACTTGTTTCACTGGAAAAGAATAAATGAGAGGCAACAACGTGTCAGGCCCATAATATTAGAGGTTTCACTTACACCACTGTATCCAGTTTGTATGATATCTTATGAGGTGGTGGTGTTGATCGGACAGGATCGACACCACCCACTGTTCACTCTAGGCGAGTATGACACTGAGTATGTCGAACTTCACGTATCTTGGCAGTAACATCTCGAGTACAGGAGATGTGGAGAAAGACGTACGAACGAGAATCTGCAAAGCTGCAGGAGTGTTCCAACGGCTCCGCAACGTATGGTCGTCCAAAGCTATCACTACGGCCATCAAGCTACGCCTGTATATGTCAGTGGTCATTCCAACAGCGACCTACGCCTGCAAGAGGTGGATGAGGACTGTCACCGTTACCAACATGTTGGATGTCTTCCACCAACGATGCCTCAGAACCATCTAGAGGATCTCATGGCGAGACCACATCACCAACGACGAGGTGATGAGAAGGGCAGGGGTGGCGCTACTGTCTGACATGTCTGACAGGAGAAGAAGAATGGAGACCAGCGAGTGTGGCAATAGATTGGGTGCCTGAGGGCAGCAAGAGGAAGAGAGGGAGGCCAAAGAAGACGTGGAGACAGACGTTTAAGGAAGACCTAAGCGAGATGGGTGTCAGCTGGCATGGTGCAAGGACGGTCGCCAGGGACTGGAGCAAGTGGAGGGGACTCGTCACCCAACGTTTCACTAGGAACGGGAGGAGCTAAGTCTAAGTTAGTATGAAAATGCACATACAAAAGTTTGTATTATATCTAACGAATTAGCGCACCATGAATGACGTTACATACTTAAAGCCGCTACAAGGAACTTTTAACTGGATATGCAAAAGTCTCTCGTTTCTGCTGATGTCTGTGCGTGACCTACAACAGCAAATGAGACCATCGGTGTGAAGATAAGCTATTTCTATATAGAGTATATCCATACCTTTAGGAAACTGTCTCCGGGTCCGCCCCAGGTCGCTTCCAGGACGAAACAATTTACGGCACTCAGACGGCACACGTCATCTCACCTAGCTGCTTACATTTATAGTGACTCTTATGAATAGTCGCTATTCCTCCTCCTCGACCCGACGTCCGCGGGGAGTTAAAATAGCAGCAATCATCGGGTAAAAGTTCTGTGAAAGCACTGGACTCACCAACAGTCAGCCACATCTCAGTCACACAGAGAAAACCCAATCCTCGGGAAGTCAGGAAATCCTTCAGGATAAACGTTTTGTTTGCTAGCGATCTAGCATTTACCAGCCCAATCCTGGCAGGAGCCGGCGGGTCCATGGCGTTAGCTGTCCGGGGAGCCACACACAGAGGCCGCAGGTTGCGCAAATTCACCAGCAGCAGGGACGAGGAGAGCAGGGGCCGCGGGGCTGGAACACCTCATCTGAGCCGACGACAGGTACCAGCCAGGCGTCGACAGGGTCCAGTGAGTGCCGAGAAATAAAGAGGCGAGGCACTGCTCCATACTCAGTCCAAGAAGCTGTGGAAGTGCTCGCCAAACAGGCCTTCAGCCTTACCAGCCGACCGCTGCGTTTACCCCAGCGGCAGTGGCGCTTACGCCACAGAGGTGGAGCTGGGGCAAAGTTTTCCCGTCTTGTTGTTTCATTCATTCCCAAAACAAACACATGTGCGAGCCAGTTAAGCGTCTTTACGACAATACGCGTTAGAGCTCATGGGAAATGTAGGCTTCATTCCGGCAAAACACTACCGCTTTTGTCTACAGGGTCGTCAAAATCAACTCAAAATGAAAGTTCCTTGTAGGGGCTTTAATGTAAAATTCCATAGGTTAAATCTAGGAAAAGAAACATGGTTGGATGTTGTAAGTTATCTAGGTTAGGTTAAGGAAAAGAAACGTGGTGATGAAATATCTCAAAGTTCACTTAGTTTCAAATGATCTTGAACATCAGTCTTCTGAGGGAAAGTCCTGTGTTGATTGACCGATCCACCACTCCAACCTGCCTCTGTATGACAACTTTCGCTCTGTATGCTACTTCCTTCTGTATTCCTGTCAGCACATTGGTCACGTGATTGCAGCCTTCTTGATTACATAGTTTTTATATGAATTCCTCATGATTATGTGGGTTATATAAATTGTGGTGCAGTAATTATTATTTAAGTATTTGTGCACAAGAACACCCTGCTAACACATTTGCCTGTCTACGAGAATGACATTTTTGAAACCCTAATTTCCTAATGTTCCTCATGACTTCAACACATGTATGACAGAATAAGACATTAATGCATTTGCAGGATGAAGCTTTTCTGATAGTTTGGAAAGAATTCTCAGAAGACCAGGCATCCACTTAAATGAGGCTGTTACTCTGCAAAGAATGATTAAAGAGGTATTTCACAGCAGAGTTGCAAGCCTGAAAAAGTGAGATAGTGCATTACTACTGACTTTTAATATTAAGTATTCAGCATGTCACTTCTTCTGTCTCACATATCCCTCTCTGTTCACACACATCTTTGTTAACTGTTTGTATTTAATTAGCTCCCTAATTTTCAGCTGAATTTAATTTCAAATGTATCTATGAGTGTCCCAGACTTTTCTTCAACGTGTTCTGGGTTTGGCTTGGACTCTCATCCCATAAACAGTCATGCCAGACAGCCGAGACTTAAAGCCGCTGTCTGGTTTAGTGGAGAGATGTATTTGGTGCGGCAGTAAAGTATTGAACTGTGTGAAGTTGGTGTCACGGTGAGACGGGAGATGCTAGTTAACCTGCCATGATGAACTGCCTCAATGCCATTTGTCCAGCAGCAGAGTGTGAAGCTCCACTAGAGTTTAGCTCCTGGAGCGGAGAAGCAGAAAAAAAAAAAACAAAAAGAAAAAACTCCTCCAGACAGCACTAAATGGTGTGGAAGGTCAGATTTATTTCAAACATACATCACTATTACTAGCACCCAACAAAAGAGCGGAGCTTGAACAGCCCTCAGCCTCTCTCTGGTGAAAGGATTCTCACAAATTACAGCACATCCTTCATTGTGTACCCAATAAATGAGCATTTTATGGATAACAGAATTAGGATAATGCACTGTTGTTGTTTTAATGCTGCACTAGACCTTCTTGTTCATTAAGTTACAAAGAAGGGAAACTAAATGTATTCGGGGGAAAAAAACGCTGTGGAAACTAGTTGAAGGGTAAGTGTGTATGTATTATGCAGATGGAGGCTGTAAAGCCACAAACAAGAAACAAGCTGCCACCTAAAGAAAATGAAAGCATGTACCCTGTGTTTAAAAAAAGATTATTCAGGATAGAATTAACATTAGTGGGGAAAAGGACATTTTGAAATGGTTTGGTTTATCAGTCCCTGGCTGGGCACAAACAAGCAGGGCTTAATGTCCGCCACGGGACTTTTGAAGATCTCAGTAATGTCACTTTTTTAGTAACATTTCACTGTGGGCTTGAGGAGACAGCGTGTGATTGTTAAATCCAACTATCAGTAATAATCCAAGTGCCAGGATGAGGTTGCTGTATCTAAATAGTGTATGACTCTGGTTTGTAAATGACATTCTTAGGTGAGTAGGTTATATTTTTTTGTTTCGGCTGTGGCTCAGAGGCAGAGCGGGTCGTCTACCAATCGAAAGATCAGCGGTTCGATCCCGGCTCCTCCAGGCTGCATGTCGAAGTACCCTTGAGCAAGATACTGAACCCCAAATTGCTCCCGATGGCTGTTCCATCGATGTGTGAGCGTGTTAAAACTGAGTAGCAGGTGGCACCTTGTATGGTGGCCTCGGCCACCAGTGTATGAATGTGTGTGTGAATGGATGAATGTGACTCGTAGTGTAAAAAGCACTTTGAGTGGTCGCTAGATGACTAGAAAGGCGCTATGCAAATGCAGGTCCATCCATTTACCATTTATTCGAAGTACCAGTCTGATAACTGTTTATTAAGGTGTTATTGTGTCTGCACAAGCATATCTCAAATGAGTTGAGACAAAACTGACATGCTTAGAGTGTCACATCATATCTTTACTTTTGTGCACCGATGCAAGGGAGACTGTGGAGAATAAGGAAAATAAACATCAAGTTTACAATATTCATCTCTGAATGCCACTATGGGCCCTTGCTGTGATGGATCCTGTCATTTGAAATGAATGGGCTGGTG
The DNA here is from genome assembly GCF_011397635.1 of Epinephelus fuscoguttatus. Taxonomy (NCBI): domain Eukaryota; kingdom Metazoa; phylum Chordata; class Actinopteri; order Perciformes; family Serranidae; genus Epinephelus; species Epinephelus fuscoguttatus. The sequence continues at coordinate 38,495,492 of NC_064763.1, read as the reverse complement.
TATAGTATGTGTAGAGCAGCATATGTCTTACACATAAGCATGATTCAGGGGTCATCATATCGGGCTGCTCTTGGACGAGATCATTTTTACTTCTATACAGCCGATCCGCTTCAATTACTCTCATTAAGGGAAATTGATCCCCTCTTGGACTCACTGCAGTTCAGGGAAGCTGGCCTGAGGACAAGCCAGTGTGCAGGTGCAGCTAATAAACCATGTTGAAACCAATCTCTTCACTTGCAGTACAACTACAGCACAGCTTGTTTCGTTTGACCTCTTTCATCAGTGTGATTGATTTGCCCCACAAAGCTTGTTACTTCAGGCAGAGAGGATAAATACTCAACTTCTGCTTAGCTGCGCACCATATGTCCTGAGTCTTAAAAGAAGCCCAAAACATATATTACATTATTGGTCTGGTTCCCAGTTGTTTTGGCTTGTGACCCTTCAAAATGAAGTGATGCATACACACCTACTTGTCATTGACTGTGGGCAGTTCAGTCACAGAGTAATATTCCTTTCTCAGACTGTGTCTTTTTTGGTAACCATGTTAAAGAGGCTTCAGTATTACACAAGAAAAAGGCACCTTTCTACTCTTCCAACCACTTAAAGTGTTTTTTACACTACATGTCACATTCACCCATTCACTCACTGGTGGCTGAGGCTACAATACAAGGTGCCACCTGCTACTCAGTAACCATTCACACGCTCTCATACGCTGATTGAACAGCCAGTGGGAGGAATTTGGGGTGCAGTATCTTGCCCAAGGACACTTTGACATGCGAACTGGAGGAGCCAGGGATCGAACTGCCAATCTTCTGATTCGTGGACGACCAACTCCTCCTCTAAGCAACAGCCGCCCACAAATAGTTAAAAAACAAGGGCCGCTTTAAGTCCTGAAAATAATAGGGGAGATAAAAAAAATGAAAAAAAAAACAAAAACAACTCACTGTGAAACAGCAGCAGATCTGAATCAAAAACCTCCATCTTCACTTTGGTGGAGTGGAGTCAACTAATGTCAGACACTAATGTTAAGTGTTTGATTTGAATTGGCAATTTGATGCAGTTGCAATTTGCTGTGACAACTTATCCAGGTTTTTAGCCATGACCCAGATTTTTAGTGGTGTTTAACCAGACTATGGGAACAGCTGACCTAGTAGAAAAAAAACAGTAGCTAAAGCTAGACAATGTTAGCTAGCAACACTGATGTACAGAGCAGAAATATAACAAAACAGTTATAATCAAGCACATTTAGGCCCCAAATACACAGAAAGCATTTTAGAAGCTTTTAAAGAGAATTAAGCTTTTAGCTCAATGTTTTTGCGGTTCTGTGTGCCTCACGTTTCTGAGTTCTGGGTGCCTGGCGTTTTTGCTGGAGAACTCTGAACTCCTCAAAAAAGAAACTTCAACTCAGAGCTGAAAAGCACCTTGCATCATTTCCACTTTTTCCCGTTGTCCAATCAGATGATTTGAGAGCCGGGCCTTCTGTGTTGGTCAAGATAACAAGTGTGCGCTCTGTCAAACCCCTGCAACACTGAGACACATCCTCACCGGCTGCAAAACCAGTCTGTCCCAAGGCCGCTACACCTGGAGACATAACCAGGTCCTACGATAACTGGCGATCGCCCTGGAAGGAAGGAGAACTACCAACAATGCCCTCCCTCCCCCAGAGCCTAGACACTCAAACACCACCCCCTTCGTGAGAGCAGGACAACTTCCAGTAAAACCACCTGCCAGAGTGGAAGCAACCCTTCTAGACACGGCCAGGGACTGGAGAATGCAAGTTGATTTAGACCAGAAACTTGTGTTCCCACCTGAGATCATAACAACGAACCTCAGGCCAGACCTGGTCTTGTGGTCAACCTCCCAGAAGTCGCCGTTCATTGTCGAACTAACTGTACCATGGGAGGCTGCAGTTGGTGAAACATATGAACGGAAGCGACTGAAGTATACTGACATAGCCACCGAGGCAGAACAACGCGGCTGGCATGCCCAAGTGCTTCCTGTCGAGGTCGGATGTAGAGGGTTTGTTGCCACATCCACTACCAAGTTCCTCAAGGGAATGGGAATGCGAGGACAGGCCTACCGACAAGCCATCAAATCACTGTCGGAAGCTGCCGAACAAAGCAGCAGATGGGTGTGGATCAAGAGAAAGGACCCCATCTGGACTGCAAAATGATGACCAGGGGGTAAAAGCAGAGGGGGGCACACCTGGGATGCCAGGTGTCGCCGTTGAGCCCTGCGGAGGTGACGTGGGCCTATCAACGAAACACCAGTGAAGCAGGGTGCCCACCTGAAGACCCCGATGAAGCGCTTACCCCTACCCCACTCAACACCAAGTACTGATTAATCTATAAGGGATTCTACTACCAAGTCCTGTGAGCTCAACCGTTGTCCAATCAGATGATTTAAGAGCCGGGCCTTCTGTGATGGTCAAGACGACAAGTTTACAGTATATAAGTGCAGTACTTGAAACAGCTAACATTGAGGAGAAGCTCCTGGACCAACTGGTGTGATCCACCTTTTTTTTAGGGTCTCATGTACCCACACAGATCTCTGTTTCCATGTGCCCAACAAAGTATTTGCTGACAGCCTCTCACCCTCAACCAGAGCTACAGCAAGTACCCTCTGCCTGTGCATTTTTGGGACTAGCTACTAAAGTGTGAAATAAATAAAATTAAATCAACAAGTGGTATTCCATTAAAAAAGAAAGGCAATGTGGTGCACCCTGAATTTTGCAACTTGCAAAAGTCTGTATGATCGGAGCCTTACTCACCTGGCCATAAACAAGTCCCCTAGACTCTTGCGTGTTCTCATTGGCTCATTGTGTATTGCTAGTAACATTAGAAGGTCTGGAGGATGAGGTCGTTTTTGAATGAAGATTGTGTTCACACCAAAATAAAATAAATGGTCAAGTGCTGGGAAAAATCTCTTTTTGTCACTTTGTTTGTATCACATCCATTATAACTTTTAATTTTCTGATGATGCCTGCTGCCTGCAGCCTCATCCAGCCCTTTTATGTAGTCACATTCTGGCATTTTCAGTTCATACAACGTACAAATTTATGACTTCCAGCCCATTTGACTGCAAAAAAAGCTATACACAGTATGTTTTAGATACGCCAAAGTCCTCTTAAAAGCACTTCATAAATCCAATAGTGATATTAAAATGCCTTTTTTTTTTAGAGATGTAGACCAAATGCCACCAAATTTTGCAATGGAAACTAAGTGCCACATGATGAACACTCAGAGGCTAGAGTGTTGCTGCAAAGCCTGCAGTGACTTAGAAAAAAGCCCCTGAACATAGAGAGGGAAGCTTTGTACTTTGCCGGACTTCAGCACCATGGAGGGAGACACTGCCTGTCTCTCCATGAGTTCAGCACCATGGAGAGACACTGCCCGTCTGCTACCAGCACCGCAGGGAGAGAGATATGTAGTTATAATCATGCCCCTTTTCTTTTCTTTTCTTTTCTTTTCTTTTCTTTTCTTTTCTTTCTCTGGACAATATACGGTATATGTTTGAAACTTGCTGTGAAAAGCCCTTTCCTCTGATATTTCATGCAGCTCAGCCACGCATTAGTGACGGGTGTTGGTGTGAGTTTACAGGGATTTCTTTTGTGCTTGCACTCAGATGATTCTATATGTAATGAATGCTTTATGCGCTGCTGTCAAAGTGATGCTGAATTACTAACCCTTTTCTCTTGGAATTGGACAACAGATAGAGGCAACTGATTGGACAATAATAACAGCAGTCTAAATTACAAATCCACTACAGTGGCTACAGAAAGCAATCAGTGGCTATTTCTGTTGATGGGTTTGTGTATCATTAAAGCTTGTTTCCACGGACTTTAATGGAAGAGAAAAGGGGAAAAAAACACCCACACAATCCACTTTTTTTTTTTTTACCAGACTTATGAGAAGATTAAATGTAATACATGAGCAAATACCAAAAATTACATGAGGATTAATCACGGTGTGCAGTTACCCTCCATGTCTACCTGCAGAACACCAACAGACAATAACCCAACAGCAACAAATTAGGAAAAAAAATGTTTGGCAACTCCAGGGACAAATACACATTTCCTGGGTGACAATTTGTCATTTAATTAGCGAGCACACAATACCAGCAGGACAGTCACCCGCCTTGGCTGTGCAATCCATCATGAAAATATGCCACCAGTATTGTATATCCATAATCATTCTCTGCAGACACGGAATAGGAAAACAATAAGCCACCTTGCATGCACCCCCTCCCCTGTCTCTCTCTCCGCACCCAAGACGAGGTAAAGGTTGCCCTGCTGTTTCCGGTTGCCATTTAGAGGACATCTATTATGGAGATGTCAGGGCGCTGAGGCTCGGGCTCCCACTAAGAACCTCCAGCAGGCAGACACAAGTGAACTTTGTTGCAGCGCTTCTTTCCCTCTCCCCTGTCACACACTGCCTTCTTAGCTAATAAAGTAGAATGGATGTGAAAAACAACCTTTAATAACAGAAGTGACCTTTTAGCAGGGAAGTGTGTGTGCGTGCGTGGATAAATGGTGGGAGATGGTGGCTGTAAGTTGTCGGGATCATGAGCTCAAGTGGCTCTTCCATTTGCCTGCACAATAAGTGGCTCTATAGACAGACATGCTGGAGGTGAGAGATAAATCGGAAAACACCACTTTTTCTCTGTAGTTTGGCCTTTTATCTACGCTCAGCTGGCATTCTCTGCAACCATCAAATCAGTTTTAAAACAAAATGCTTGATCTGAATTTGGCTGTTAAATTGTAACACAGGCAGGAAATAAACTGATGAGCTTTTCAATTATGATGACGGTCAACCTCTCACCAACAAGGCCACTGCCTATCCATTTAGCAGCAGCACCAATAAACCAGCCCAGGCACCCGAGGAAAATGTTGGCATTTTACATTTCTAGAAACCACAAGGGAGGCAGGGACCAACAGAAAACAAACTTAGTTGTTTTTTTAGCAACCTCTCACTGTTGTGTTTCCAAGTATTGGACCCGTAAGCAGAACACATAAGGTTGACGGTTAAGGTTTGATCTTATTGTTGAATGGATCTGAATGATTAAGTAGGAGAGATCGTGGCAGGAGACTGGTTAAAGGTTGGTCTGAAAGTTACCACATAGGTGAAGTGACAAAGACTGGAGTAAGGAACCAGGGAGATTTACCATTGAGTCTTGATTAGTGGATGAGCTGCAGGTGTGCAGGGTAATTGGCGGTGACGGGCAGGTGAAGCGTCAGCCGGACCCACAAACACCGAGGGAGAAGACAAACAAAAAAAAGAGAGCAAACCAAGAACAAGAGGGAGGGGCATTCACCGATAGAGAAGGGTAGTTTTGACAGTCACTGTTTTCCCAGCAGCATCTTACTCACCAAACCTGGGTGGTTTTTCTTTTGTTATCAACACATGGCTGTTTTTCCAGCTGGGATAGTGCCACCAAAAGCAATTGTGTTTTTACCAAGACACGGTCACACAATCTTTTCCTAACTATGAATAAAGCCCATTTCCCACTGGACCAAAATCCCACTGACACCCACTAGCTTTGGTATTTCCTATCAATAGCCCTTTTTAGATAGGAATTGTGCAAATTTGCAGGAAAGCCCAATCAGTCTTTTTTCAGCATTGGCAGTATAAAAACAAAATCAGGGAGTGCAGCAAAATGCCGCCTACCTACTTACGTTTATATAGAATGCACCTTTTTCGGGGCAATGGGGGGCGTGAGCAAGTAACAAAACGTGTAGCTCAGCGTGTGACGTAAACAGTGACGTGGGAGGGAAGCCGCGGCTGGTCAGTCCTTCGGCGATTCTCTCATAAGTCGTCCCGTTCTTCACTGTCCCCGTCATCTGACGGTTAATGGCCTCTTCGTTTGTGAGGACAAGGAGGGCGCGCAATTCCTTGTCTCCCCAGTTGCTCATCTTTACAGTGTCTGTCAGGTTTGTGTTTCCCTCTTGCTACTAGCTGCTCACTAATTCCTGCTATCAGCTGTTTCCTGTTTATCCACCGCCAGTGGGTCGCACGTGCGGCGTCACCAACAGCTCCTCCCACAAGTCATCAACAGCCCCTCCCGTTGCAGAAGGCCGCCTCCGTCTGTTTAAACTTGACGCCAATGTGTCTACCCTACGAGGCGGAAAATTGGGCCCCGTTGATCAACTCGCCAATCCGGCTCTGTGTGTCTAAACGCTTGCAGCTTGCCGGCAAAACGGCCCAACATTCGCAGAGAATCTGGCAGCGTAAAAAGGGCTCTACTGTAAGTTATAATTGGCATTCACTCCTGGGACAAATGACTTCTCAGAAGTCATAGATATTTATCAGCTCCAGCTCCATTAGCTCCAATCCACAAAATACCGTCCATCTCCGTCCAAGCAGCTCTCTAACATCATTCAAAATTTAGTCTGCACTGAGTTTAATAGACAGTGAATAAATTAAGAGAAATGATAAAGAAGTAACCACTGTGACATTTTCACCGGCCTCCATGCTGCTTTCTACTGTTTACTAACATGTTTTCTGATGTCTCTGTGACATCGAATATGACACACCACAAGAAAATAAATAAACAGAAAGGTGTGCTCATCTGCTGCAGAGCTGTGTACACGGTCTGGTCTACTGGCAATGTGAAAGGAGTTAATTGACCATCTCTAATGGGTTTCCCATGTTTAAATAACCTGCATACACACGCTAATTATGATGGAGAAGGGGTATAAGTACAAAAACCTGGCACCGCATGTTGAAATGTAGACTTTCAACATATCCACATTACCTAATAATGTGCAAATGTAACTTATCTGTTGCTTACAAACATGAACAACATTTTTTTCTGCTGATTGGGTTTTAAGAAACACATTTTTATCACCTTTAATGTGCTGAGTCACCGTTTTTAGACAGGGTTGGCCCCATAATGCATGTGTTGTTTTCTTGTTTCTGATATCAAACAACTGCAGTTAGATGCAGTTAGCAGCTGGCATGTAGCAGTAAAGCTGTATGTTTACACTTTGGTAGCCTGAATTTGTGATTGTCAGCTGAGGCTTGAATTAATGTTTGAGCACAAAGGGATAGAAGAAGACACCCAGTCCTGATGTTGACAAACAGCTGTCGACACAGAGCAACATCACCATCCAAATGGAGTTTTGTTTCTGTCCACCTGATGCGTGTATGTCCAATGCTCACACTTCTTTTTGCTTTTGAACCTCCAGCTCCCGAGAAAAACCATCATCAGCTGCCAGATGTTTCTCTCGATTTATGCTAACTTTATCAGTCCTGCTGGGTTAGCAGTGTGTCGTGGGTTTGTGGGAGCTTGTTTGCTGAAAACAGCTGCCTGCCGCTGCTGGAAATGAGGTTGATGAGAGCGCTGAGACTAAACCTTACAGTAGATGTGCTAATAAAGACGAGGCAAGTCTATTTGTGTAGCAGCTTGTAACAACAAGGCAATGCAAAGTGCTTTACAAAACACAGAAAAGGCATCAAGGCAAGATATTAAAGGCACACAAGACGACATAAAAATACTATATAAAAAGATACACACAAAGAAATATAGTTTAAAAAGTGTAAAACAAAACAGAAGATAAAATACAAGAAAAACCCGACAGAGGAATGAGAAGTCAGTGCAGCTACAGTTTTAAGCCCTTAGTCAAATGAACTGAAAGTTGGAGCAGATCTCAAGTTCTCTAGGAGTTTGTTCCAGATATGTGGTGCATAAAAACTGAATGTTGCTTTTCCATGTTCAGTTTGGACTCTGGGCAAACCCGTCCCAGACCAACTGAGAGGTCTGGAGAGCAGCAGGGCAGAAATGTGTTTTGGCCCGTAACCATTCAGTGCTTCATCAAGGCACAAAAACAAGGAGCCATGAGAGGCTAAAGGGCTCTGCACAGTTGGTAAAATTTCTCTGTGAGTTTATCACAGTGTTTTCACATAACACAGAGTAATTTCAATCAATGCATGAAAAAAAAGGATCACTGTCATTATGTAATAATAACAGTGTTGCAGGTATTACATTATAGGCCAGCATGTCATGGCAATTTGTGTTTTAAATTGGACAGGGACAAAAGAGAGATTGTAAAAGGTCTAAATACTTGCAAAACACAGCAAGTGTGGAAAACAATAAAATCTACAGTAATGGAAGTGGATAAGAGGGGGCAATAAACCGTTTCCTCTGTCTCACTGCCTCCCACTTCAGCAGCGTGCGCCTTCACCTTTTTTGTTTACTGAATAAATCTGATTGTGTTATTGCCCTCACTTCAGGAAGCTGTTACATGCATCTCTGGCTTTGATGAAGTGATTAGCAACATGCTGTTACCTCCAATGACCGGCTTCAAGGAGAGAGGGAATGAACATTAGAGAGCGATACCGCAGGCTGGCGACAGAGGCGGAAAATAACTGGAAAATGTACCTCGGATAGAGGAAGAAAAAAAAAACGTGTAAGGAAAAGTTAGTGCTGGAGTTGTACTTTTATATCAGGATTTATCAGTTAATGAAAACATTTTCGGTACACTTAATGAAACTGCGTAGCCTTGATCTCCTAATGAGAGATCGTGCTATGGCTGTTAAAGGATTCTGTTTCACTGGCTGCTTTTCAGTGCACCAATGAGATTTTTTTTGCTGCCTTCGCTTCAGGCAGCCATTTAACGCTGTTAAGGCTTTGATGAAGTGATTAGCAGTGTGCTGACTGAAAGACAAAGACGGCAAGACTGTGATAGGGAGAAAGGGTCAAATGTTTTTCAAATGAACGTGTGCTGTATGCTCGCTCAGCTCTCTTTCATTTGAGCCCAAATTCTTTTGCCTCTAACACTGTCCAGACTCCAGCACTGCTCAGGGACTGTGTGCTTTAAAAGGTGCCCTGTGGAGTTTTTCTTGTCAACAAACACAGTGTTTCTCACAAAACACACTTTGTATCCTTGAAGCGTAACATGTTGAGTACATTCGCCACCTCATAAAGAATTCATAAAGCTGATTTTGCAAATATATTTTGTATTATATACCTGCATTGCTTACTTCCACATATTTGTTTTTTTGTTATTCTTGTCGCAGCTGAAACTTTAATGCAGATAGATATGTATTACTACATTCAGAAATTCATCATGTACCGCAGCGCAAACATCAGATAAATAAACAGACAACTATAATACCACTGACAACAACAGCACCAAACAATAGAACACCTTGCCATTATTATAGACCGATTCACCGCGTATCATAAAGTGCTCTACATATCATAAGCCCCATATTGTTTTTCTACACTGACTGAAAACACATTGGATTTAAACAAATATGCCATTGTTGGAAAGATGTTCTTTTCATAAAACGGGATTGTCTGTGCAGAACAAAGACACAAATACAGAGAAAGTAAAAGGGCTGTGGCATTCACTTTTGCTCAACAGGTAGAAACTGCAAGAATGCACTGAGTCACACCGGGCCAATAAGCACTTGAGACAAGTCTTGAAACAATATGGAGACTGACTGGTTACAAGTAATCTCATACTAAAGTTAGCAGTAAGCTAAAATATGTTTCTGATAACATTTTTGGTAATAGGCAACACAGTGACAGAACTTTGATTTATGTTTGATCAGCACTGCCGATCGATATAAGTTTCGTCCGTGTCTGAGAAAGAGGAGTAGCTCTTGCTTTTGATCTGCTCCTATACTCTTTGTACCCATGGTTGTGGGCATACGAAAACACAGAAGTTCAATTTGTATTAGAGCAACGGCACTCGAGCAAGAAAAATCCACTGGATGACATGAAATGCGTCATCTGGTGGATTTGTGCTGGGAGTTGATGAGGGAGATCTGGTTGCTGGCAAGATGGAACAAAATTTACCATATTTCATTTACACATACTGCCCAAATTGTTATGATACAAAGCTGGTTGAAAATCAGCAAATAATTTCTTTAAACTCCTGAGACCAGAACTTTTGTTTGGTATACATTTTTGATCTCACCTATTTGGGATTAGTACGACCCGATAAGTATAAAAAAACAAAACAGTGTCAACGTTAATTAAGCCCCAATGTCACTACAAACAATAAAGTCCCAATGTCTTCAAACGAGTACTTCTTAATCAACAGTGTCTTAGCTTGTTGCTGTTGCTAAAATTGGTCAAATTTATTGCCATATCAAATTACAAACACTATTAATAATAATTTTTAAAAAAACAAGTTTCAGCCATAAAATGTGATCAGGTTTTGTCCACTTTTGTGTTGGGATTGGCTGCAAACTGACTTGGCAGAGATGGCTGCCATCCTGTTTTTACATGGATTAGTGTATCGTGCTCTTATTACCACTAGATGGCACAAAAACGTGTCCACCAACGAGGACAACAGGTCTAAGTTAAGTAGAATGAACTATAAGGTCAAGTGAACCCAAAATGTGATGTCCTCTTATGAGGACGCAGGGTCTCAGGAGGTTAAGTAGCATTCTGAGCGGGGCGTCGGTGGCTTAGTGGTAGAGCAGGTGCCCCACGTACAAGGCTGTTGCCACAGCGGCCCGGGTTCGACTCCAGCCTGCAGCCCTTTGCTGCATGTCACCCCCCCCACCCCCCACCCCCCTTCACGCTTGTCTGTCCTATCATATAAAGGCTAAAAATGCCCCCAAAAAAATCCTAAAAAAAAAAAAAAAAAATAGCATTCTGAGGAGGTGTGTGACAGATAAATTAACAGCTCACTGATGATATGACTGATCATATATCCTTTAAAAATTTGATTTAATTGCCTTGAACAATAGATTTACAGTCTTACCAAGCACCATTTCTCGCATACTATAACATTTGTGGTCTTTTTTTTCCGTTTTTTTTTTTAGAAAGTTTTAAGGTCTTAAGGAGGTTTGCATGTCATTTATCTGATTTTAATAAAATAATTTAGAAGTTTTTTTTTTGGCACATTTCTCTCACAGAATATTTTGCCTTTTTTGTACAAGTGCACATTTAACTGTTGGTACAGGAGTAGATACTCATAAATCTTAAAATATGGGCACAGACAGGTTTTGACTTTTCATTAAGATTGATGAAAGAAACTCTCAATGAGAAAGTACATTGAGTTACAGAAGCTAGTGGAACAGAGGCTAGCTGGGAGAGGGGGCGGGTTTGTAAGGGCCCATAACTTAAGAGTGATGGGCGACCGTGTTAGCCTGTGAAGAAGAAAAAAAAAAAAAAAAAAAAGTTGATTTGTTGAAGGCAGTGCGTGTGTGTGTGTGTCATTAGACAGAGTTGGCCTGAGAAATGCTCGTGGAGAGGGACTTTAAATCTACAGTAAATCTTCCTTTCTGGCAGCAGCTGCCTCTGATGGAGTAAATATTAGACAGTAAATGAATCACTGTGCAAGGAGAAACTGTGGGGAGAATCTTGTTGAATCACAGCCCTCAGAGAGCCTGTTCAGCCTGCAATCTTCCAGAACAATTGCAAGTGGATGTAAATCACGTGCAGAGGTAAACATATGACGGGGCAGATAACAGTGAGGGAGCGAGAGGAGGAGGGCTGGTTGGAAATGTCACTGTGGTGAAGGCGATGGTTCAGCTCCCCTGCTTGGTTAAGTGCCATATCTAGAAAAGAAAGTGACAGCAGAGGCCTGCCTGCTCACTCTGCTAGAATCTGCAAACATAATGCAAACGTAATGGCTCGGCTGTTCCCTGCAGCCTAATGGCTCAGCATAATGACTCTGGTGTAAAGAAACTGCCGACCACCCACCAAAAGTAATGAGTCAAATGTGCTGCCGTCCCATCAAAGTTCATTCACTTCAAATAAGGGAATCCATTACCGCTGCATCCTAGCATTGCTAATGCATGACATGGAAAATGCAACAGCATGCAAATGATTTACCCCGCAAGGATTTATTTCAGCTCATACAAGCTGAGCGTTGTTTTGCTTTGTTTGACAAAATCCTCTGCATTGGCTTGAAAAACTAACAAAAACAATATATGTCTGAATTCACCAGCTTCTACAACTTTTCTGTTACACTCAGCACCCAGGAGTCTGATCTGTTTTAGTGTTGTGTCGTTCGCGAACGAATCATTCAAAAGAGCGAATCTGTCGTTCATGTCTCAGTTCAGTTGAGCTCAGCAGCGAGCAGGCTGGGAGTGGAACTGCCGATTCGGTCCATGCAAACGATGAACCACTCGCGAGTTGTGAGGCAGCCAGGGTGCAGGGAGGGACTGCCTACCACATGACAAATCACTCAGTGAACAAATTCTTCTCAGCGATACACTTTCATATGGACCGTTTTCTCCAAGCTAACGGCTAACGTAGCCAGGAGTCAAGCCACATGAACACAATCACACACCTCCCCATTGTTTTAACAGACTTAGTTTCCAGATAAACAAAAACGTTAGGCTGGCCAGTAATGAGACTCACCAGTGCAGGGCAGACGCAGCAGCAGCTCAGCCGTGTATCAGTTCAGTGAGTCGGACTACGCAGTACACGGTCAGGACTCCTCCTGCCAAGCACTGAACGATTCGGTGAACAAATCTTTTGAACAAATCTTTTTAATGAACTGATTCTAGTGATTCAGTAACATCTACAGAACTGCTTTGCCCATCACTACTCTGTTTAACACCGCAGTTTAAGCTGGTGGCTTCATTTTACGGGACGTGACCCAACATTTCAGAGAGGAGTCAGACACTCTTTATCGTGACAAGACGAAGCTCCTGCTTAAACATTGCTATTTCTTAACAACATTTAGATTCATTTGTGTTTGACAGGTCTCTGTGGAAACAACAGGCCTCCACCAGGAGGTGATGTCCTCTAAATAAAACTGACCTTTACCACAGTGCCCTGCTTCTGTGTCCAACATAAATGTAGATGATTTGTTTTTGTTGCTGATGGGTCTTTGTCTGTCTGAGGGAGATCTCTGTCGAGACAAACTGTAACTGGTTAACACAATGTCTTGAGTAATGCTTTTTATCTTACCTATTAACTTACCTGCTGGCATGAAGGCAACATAATGTGATGGTTCAAATTTGAAATGCATGTCTTAGCTATTTAAGTCTAAAAGTGAAGACATTTGTACAGTTGCTTAAAGTATTTAGGGGAAGGTCAGGGCAACACATTCTCGCTCTGACCTCGTCACATATTGACGTTTGGTCATGGACTTTCCACCACCCTTCCTGCCCGCACGCCCCAGTCAGACTTTCGCTGCCTTAACTTTCATCCTTGTCCTGCCGCGTTTCCCCCTGATGCCCCCAGCTGCTGTTAAACTATAACGACAACCAGCTGTGTATAATGCCGACGTTAAAGCACGCCTTTTTTTTGTTGGTTTCTGACGTTACAAGTCAATGCCTAAGTGCCGGATTTCGATGACTTCGGTATGAGATCGGGATTGTCAAGGAGAAGGGTCGGGTATACAGAGAGTCCAGCTTTAACAGGGGAGATTTTGGCTCATGTCCTGTTTTATACCAACAGCAGCATGTGGTTTATTTTAAACATGAGAGTGATGACTCTTTAACCTTGAGAACTGTAGTAGATCAGGTAGTGCACAGAAGTTGTACTTACTGGCGTCAGGTGGTTCATGTTGAAGTGTATAAGGTTAAGGTATTGTTGACTCGACTAGATCTAATGTATGTCAAGAAACCCCCCTCAAAATAAGGTGGGTTTAGCTCTCCCAGCAGATTCATTGTTGCTGCTCTGTAAAAGCAGAACCTTTCTGCACAACTATTTGCTCAGGTTATTTTTAAAGGGAATGTCAAATCTACTTTTTTGTTTAGGTATGAGGATTTGTTGGAGGTTAAGGCTGTTGTGAAGTCTGAATAAAGCAATAAAATCTTATCACAACAAAAATTTGAAACGTTGTTTTTGAACGACTTTTTTGTGTAACCTGATCTTGCAGAAATCTAACTATAAAGCAAAGAATCTCTGTCATCTCTCTCTCTGTCCTTCACATATCTCAAAACCTATTCATCTGATCTACTTCAAACTTGGCAGGTGTATTTCTGTCAAATGTGGTGCAGTTTGAACAGGACACATTCATATTTATAATAAGCAAGCAAACAACAGTCTGTGCAGTAGCCGGGGTTTGGGTTCCACGGCTCTACGGAGTCCAGCATGTCTTACTAAGCGCTCATTTATGCTCATAATAAATACAGAGATGGATGGAGCCTTCTGTCTGTTCTCTGCATTCATTTTGTCTGCATTTGTGCACATTTTCTGAAAGCAGCACCACCAGAGATCACGGAGGCAGCGTAACGTAGTTCACGCTGGATACGACCGTAGGAGGCAGCGAAGAAATTTGAATAATGGTGGAGCTTAATGAATCAGTAATACATAATACTGCCCGGTTTTTTACAACAATGACCGAAAAATCTGAAGGCCGTCGGTCATTTTGACCGGTTGCAATTACCACCCCTGCCCACATGGTGGCGGAGTGCACAGTACTGCAGAGAAAAAGTCATTCATCTGCTAACGCCCTGGACACGCCGGACGCAGAACCGAGGCACAGCGCCCAGCAGCGGAGGCAGTTTTCAGTCAGCGCCCATGTTAACCTATCTGACTGTCCACACAGGCCGCTGAGCAGAGCCGAGCGCCCGCGGAGGCAGTGCTTCAGTTCGGCGTCTGGTCTATTTTTCACGGGAGCAGCGAGCGCTTCTGTCAAGCTGGATAGAGCGGATCGTACCAAACAGGAAGTCGGACACAGAAAAGATGAGAGAATCCGGCCAATTTTCAAAATAAAATAACAACAGCACGCACTGAGGAACGTGAGGACAAAATACCGTGTTTATAATTTAAAATAACACAACAGTGCATAACTGAACACATTTTTCAATACCATAATCACTTCATTACAATTTTAATTTTGTGTCACCAAGCCTACAGGCATAACTACATAACGCCCTGGACACACCGGAAGCGTTAGTGACGCGTTAGTGCTGTCCGGTGTCTAATGGCTCGGGTGTGTGGATGTCTGTTCATCTTCTCGTTCATGTCCTTATTAATGCACACTTTATAACTTGCTTGTTGGATTTATTAAAAACGAACGAATGGTAACTAAATGTCTTTGAATATCTTTATTATCATTTAAAAACGAAAATTAAAATGACCGGTAAAAATAGATTATGACCGGATTTTTATGACCCTGTCGGTCAAAATGACTGGCGACGAAAAAGTCTAGTGCAATGTCTGGGTAATATATAGTGAAAATAAATAAGAATCCTCCCTCCACATGTTGGAATGTATTTAATGACCGCTGTCTACAATGCTGCCTCTGTTTAAAGGTACAATATTATGACACCCTCCACTGTTACCATGTTTGTTGTTGCCTGCAACTTTTGGTTCTGCTCTCCAGTGACACATTTTGGCTGTATTTATAACATTACATAGGGCGCATGGAAGTATGAAGGCAATGATGGTTACGAAATATTGCATTTATTTTTGTTTGTAAAGGGAGTATAAATTAGCCATTTTGTGCATTTAACTGGCATATCTGACTCTGAGTAGCCACGATGTTGGTGTGTTTTCTTTGTGTTTTTCTAATAATGTTACCTTCAGCAAAAAAGCTGATTTAAACCAGTTTTTCCACTGTTGTTTCTGTTTTTCAGGGGTGGATTTAGGGATTTGGGGGCCCCAGGCAAACACCGTTTAGCTTCACTTTTCACCCTTTCTCTAACCATGAGTGTTGGTATTTGCAGTGGTAGAAGGATGGTGTATTGCTCAGGACCCGAGGAAGTACAGTGCAAAGCCTGAAGTTGATGTATGAGTGCTCCTTGAGAAAGCCGTAGGCAGCAATACCACAGGCTGAGTAATCAGCCCATTCAGCGCAGACGTGTTGTGAATGAGCGCTGCACTGCTACATGAAATGTTTACAGTCTCTTAACACTCCTTTACATGGTGGTGGCATGTAATGTGTTGAAATTATGGGGTGGGAATGTGTTAAATGGAATACATGACTTTAAACATGCAGTTCATGTTGTCATACTGTCACAGTTATGTTTAGGCACCAAAACTACTTGCTTAGGTTTAGAGAAAAAGATCATGGTCTCACAAATTACTTAGTTTGTTACGTAGGGAATGTAAGTACATAAAGAATGTGAAGTTTAAATTAGTCAATGTTGACTTTGATTTCACATGGGACACAAACAGCAGTCCCTTGGGTAAAAGTCATGTGTTTTCTTGACCCATCCAATAAACAGACCTTATCCCTACACAGACTTTTGCTCTTACTTGACATTAACCAGGATGACATTACTGGAAGATGTCTTTGTCATGATAATAATCATTATGTCAACTTGTCATAAACACAAAAAGAGGTGCATTTCTTGTTAATGTCAAGTTGTTATGACAACGACATCTTCTGGTGATGTCATCCTGGTTAATGTCAAGTTGTCATAATAAGGACATTCCAAACAAATTTAATGTCAACTTGTCATGACAAAGACAACTTCTGGTAATGTCACTTTTATTAATGTCAAGTTGTCATAATCAAGACAAACCAAACAATGTCAACTTGTCATTACAAAAATGACAATTAATGACAGCAGTCATAAACGTTTATGACATGTACATAATGTTTATGACAAGTTCACGACCGTGTCATGTCATAGTTATGACAGTGTCATGTCACTCTTATGTAGATACCTTCAAGTAAAGTGTTACCCGTTTTTGTTTTACCATTAACATATTTAAAGGGCTGCTGTATTTTGTTTCTTGTTTTACCACTAATATACACTGAACAAAAATATAAACGCAACACTTTTGTTTTTGCTCCCATTTTTCATGAGCTGAACTCAAAGATCTAAAACATTTTCTATACACACAAAAGACCATTTCTCACAAATATTGTTCACAAATCTGTCTAAATCTGTGTTAGTGAGCACTTCTCCTTTGCCTAAGGCACACCTGTGCAATAATCATGCTGTCTAATCAGCATCTTGATATGCCACACCTGTGAGGTGGGATGGATTATCTCAGCAAAGGAGAAGTAGATCTTTAGATCTTTGAGTTCAGCTCATGAAAAATGGGGGCAAAAACAAAAGTGTTGCTTTTATATTTTTGTTCAGTGTGCTTTTTGCCCTGTTTTGCCTTAAATGTCACTAACTCGGCTGTCATTTTTTATGATCATGACAACAATGATGTCTAAAATGAGCACACAGGATTTATGTACGAGGAAGCAACTTTTGTTAGGAATATATAAAAACGTTTTTAGATAGACCACCATGCGCTGTTACATTTATAGGACTGAGGGCTCAATCTGAATAAAATCCTTGCAGGATTTTCTCAACCTTCAGCTAAACATTCCATTCTTTAACTAAATTCAACTGGAAGATGATGTTTGTGTTTGTCTTTTTTATGAATAATGACACTGAACATGAGCCACACAGTGTTTAAACGTCTAATAGCAGGCGCACACAATACAATCACCCCAGCAGTCAATTCACATTTCTACTCTGAGAAGAATAAAAAGCAAAAGCCGGCAGGAGGGTGATCCAAAAGAGTATTAAGTGCTCATGAATAACTGTCTGTGCCAACGGGCAGAGATTACCAGATAATGTTTTCATGTACCGGCAGGGAGACGCTCGCTTTCACTGAGCGCAGGGCTCTGCCTCGACAAAGTGCCTCCGCTGTAGCTTTGAGGCAAAATTTTCACCCGGCTCTGCTGAAAAAGTCTGTTTTTAGCTGTTCTTGTGAGATTAGACAAGAAACCCTCCACTCTTCTTTTTCCGTATCTGTTGCTGAGAAACAGAAACAAACTGAGGAGAGACAAACAAGATGCATTCTGACAGAGGAAAAAACAGTCTCACACACAATGCTATAATAAAAGAAACTTCAAAAAATGGGGGGTAAAATAGAAAAAAGGCATCAAGTTTTCCTGTGTAGTACGTTCATGTGTCACCTGCTGAGGCACAGAAAGAGAGAGAACATATAGACGGATATTCAGATCAGTGTTTGCTTCTTTGATGCATTCACAATATTTTTACATTTGCAATTTTGAGGCTTGTACTCTCCATTTAATAAAATGACAAATGCATGCTAGTTGCCTGAATATTAAAGGAAAGTTAAAAAGAAAAAGGGAAAAGGAACCAAGACACTAAAAATCAAAAAGGAGACAGACAGACAAGGGGGAACAGGAGAAATAGCGACAGACCGATCAGTTTTGTTGTAGCCCTTCTCTGAGATTTCCCAGTCGTCACAGGGTTTTTCACTCACATTAGACGCTGTTGCTCCCATGGAACCTGAGTGTTTTGCAAAAGCTGCCAGTTTGGCTCACTGCAGGAAACTCAAAACATGGCAAAAAAAAAATCAGTTGCCCCTGAGCACAGATGCCAGTAACAACTCCAGGCACCTACAAACCACACACAGTTACTGTAAGTCTTGCGTTGAAGTTTATTCTTTACCTTATAAACAGTATTTTGAAAGAAATCTGTTTTAATTCAATACTCACATCATTCCATACAGTATGTACACCGACAGGCACATGCGGTTGTAAGTTACACAAGTATGTCATCTGAAAAATCTGCAGTGCATTATGAATCCGTTATGATGGCATTATGAGGCTTTTACTGTGAATGAAAGAGCTCCTTGGCGCTGATGGAAGGTCATGTGTTTACATCTTGATGGGTGAATGGACTGAAAACCCACTTAAGGCTGTCACCTCTTGCTTCATCACTCCGTCATCACTGAAGTGTCTTTATCAATATCCAGTCACAACCTTTCCTTCTATTCCCTTCCCCTTCACCCACCAGCACTAAACCATACACTGTTCTTTGATGGTATTCTGTACAAATGTAAATGTTTGTTAATGAATTTTGACAGTGAAGAAATGGAAAATATGAGCAAAATGTTAATGTAACCTTAGCCGACATAGCTGGCATTTAAATTTGAAATAATCATTCATTAAAAGTTAAATTTTAATGACTTTATCCCCTGCAATGTGAATTAAAATTAAGGAAGCAAGCAAACTGGGATCAGCTGTAGCCACATGTGGCCCTGCACACTGTAAGATGAGCATGGTCACAAACTCCTAGAAATGCGATGGAAAATTGGGTCACTAAATAATCTTTTTATTTTTATTATGATGGTTGTTTCTAATCTGACATTACGTGCAGGCTAAAGGCAAGTTATGTCAAATAAACCAGACCATATGACAGTGATAATCATTATCATTCTGCTCATATTCACTGCCCTAGCCATCACAGTCATCATGAGCACCATCATCAGTTTTTTGTCAGGCAGACCTAAGCTGCACTGTAACTGGCCAGTTTGACTGCTCAGTAATCACACTCTCAAATCTGCTCCCTCTAACTCTCTCCAGTCTCCGGGGAATAACACTGACAGCTCAACAGGAAGTGGAGTAGATAAAGCAGCGTGGTCTGGCTCATGCAGTGGCAGCAGTTACATACAGGGTCTGCGCAGTAATTAATCATCACCTGGGTTGTTGCACGTTTGTCAAAGGATTGTCATGCTGCTGTGACACTTTCAGTGACGGTCTTGTCACACCAGTGTTTCTTTTGGGGCAAACGTAATTCATTTCAATGAACTTGGATTTGCTCATTGCTGCAAAGTAAATCTGCACAAATCTTTCAGCTGTGGTCAACAATGCCACCAAAATTTGCGCACTTGACCAATGGCAAGCCATCTTGACAGTGATGACCTTTGAGGGCAAGGGGCCAAAAAGTTCAAAATTTCATAGCTTTCAAAAGTGGAATAGTTTGCAGACTGCTAAGACACATTTATAAGAAGGTCTTAAACAGTGGCAAGAAAAAAAATTGTGAGTGGTTAAGTAAGTAGGTAAATTAACTGATAAACTGATCTCCAAAAGGCATAACGTTAAAGATTAACCATGCTTTTTGATATATTAAGCAAGATTAGTGTATTATTTTTCCTTTGAACAAAAAGGAAACGAGCACCGTGCAATAGTTTGGGCACCCCAAGACATTTGAGTTCTCAGACACCTTTTACCACGGTCTCAGACCAGAGGTAGCTTGTTAGGACTATGGCTTGTTTAGTCTTGCGTGACCAGCCTCCCTGACTTCGGAATGGGAGTCTGGGGACATTTGTCTTTTGTTTTGTAATAGAAATGGGCGGGGATATCCAGACCACATGACAGCGTTGCCATAGGTACTGCACGTGTGTTACATGTAACAGAGACGTACCAGAAACACAGAGAGCAGGTTACCGGTGTGTAGTACTGTGATGTAGATTCGTAATGTAGTCAGTCATGGCTCAGGCTACTACACCGAAGAAACATGTGGATATTTATCGGGTTTGTTCGGAGTTGACAATTCGGGGAACAGCAATTCCGGTGTAGGCGGGTGTAAGGCAAAGCTAATCAGCTGCTGGTCGAGGAAGTACAGAAGTACACGGATTTGGATCCAATCACATCACTGCCGCTGGGAGCTAGCACTAGTTCTATTACAACTTTCCTATGGGAATGTCCACAGATGACAGAGTCAGCCAGCGTCTTCGTTCGGAAAGGCCAGGTGTTGCAAATTCCAAGCTTTATAAATACTCTGACTCCTGAAACCTTGTTCCATCAATCAGCAGCCATGGGTTCCTCTAAACAGCTGCCTAGCACTCTGAAAAACTAAAATAACCAATGCCCACAAAGCAGGAGAAGGTTATGAGAAGATAACAAAACATTTTGAGATACCTGTTTCAGTTCAGAATGTAATTAAGAAATGGAAGTTAACAGGAACTGTGGAGATCAGTGGAAGTCTGGAAGACCAAGAAATTGTTCCAAGAGAGCTGCTTGTGGGATTGTTAGCAAACATCACACCATCTGTAAAAGAGTTAAAGATAAAGAGAGCATGGTTTCTACAACAGGACAATGATCCTAAACACACCTCAAAATCCACAATGAACTACCTCAAGAGGTGCAAGCTGAAGGGTTTGCCATGGCCCTCACATTCCCCCAACCTAAACATCATTAAAAATCTTTGGATAGACCTTAAAGAGCAGTGCATGCAAGATGGCCCAAGAATCTCACAAAGCTAGAAGCCTTTTACGATGAAGAATTGATGAAATCCCCAAAACAAGCAGTGAAAGAAAAACAAAAAGTGTTTAGAAGCTGTGATACTTGCCAAAGGGGGGCTACTAAGTGCTGACCATGCAGGGTACCCAGACTTATGCTTCAGGCCCTTTTCTGTTTTTGTTATTTTGAAACTGTAAAAGATTAAAATTAAAAAGTTATCTTGCTTAAAATATTGAAGAAAAGTGTCATCTTTAACTTAGTGCCTCTTGAAAATCAGTTTATCTTCTACTTACTTAACAACTCACAGTTAACAAAATTTTGACCAGGGGTGCCCAGACTTTTGCATGCCACTGTATATGACACATTTGATGTGTAAGCAGCCTGATAAACCTGAATAAGCTGGATGTGAAAAGTGCTGTTTGCTGCTCTTAATATGGCAGAAAGGACAAAAGGACACTGTTGGCTATAGAGCAAATGTAAATCAGTGACAGATAAAAGTGTTATTGTAGACCAGGCAGAAGAAGAGACTTGCTCCTGATTTGATTCTGCAGAGGCTCCACAGAAAAGTTTAATGTTCTCTCTGCAAATATTAAGCTGTGATTCAAGTTTCAAGTTTCATTTCAGGAGCTGCTTTCCCCAAACTTGCTTAGCTGACTGTCAGAATATATTTCTGCTGTGGTATTAAAGGGTTGATTCACTCAAACAACAACAAAGCATTTATTCTCATTTACCTCTGGTGGTATCTAGACATGCAGATAGTTTCAGGTTTATGTGCTTATATTTTGAGATATATGTATAGCCTACATAACATTACTAATGATTTGAGTGGCAAAAGCTAAATTCTTTTTACCTCCATTTTATTAGGATGCATGCGTAGAAGCTCAAAACAAGGCATTTGGAAGAGAACATAAAGGAATGCGTAGATTAAGAAAACCACCACATGGTTTGGAGTCAGTGTGCAGGCAAATATATCTTTTTTGTTTGGGTGAACCATCCTCTTAAATTACAGGAAGTGGATCAGTTAGCATAATTCAGAAAATCCCATAAATCTATCACGTCACCTGCATCAGTTTCCTCGTCCTGGAAACGTGGCACAGAGCTATTTTAATTCACACACACAGGAAGAGTTTTGTGCTGCTGAACTTATTTGACTTAATTCAAGTTAACTTAATTATCCTTGTGGAGAGGTCACGCTTTCTAACACTTACTTTGTGCAGGACATAAATGTGGTAGAATGTGTGCAGCTTTAAATGGGAGTGGATGAATACTACCCACCTAGAATCACTTAACCTTGCATATGCTAATGTGTCGGTGTGAAGCTGTGACAAAAAGGGACAATTATACAGTGGATCCAAACCTCGTGTGCTTAAAAAAACCTGTCCATAAGCGTCATCGACTGATGAGCAAATTGGATAGATCACATTTTAGAAGTTCACATTTAATGTGCTATCTCTCTTCCTCGACATCAGTGACTCAGCTCTTTTATCAGTAATCAGATCTTTTATCTTCAGCCGTGCCAAAAATACCACAAAAACTCATCTCTTTTTCGATATGGCGTCCTTTACTTTTGTGTGTTTTTGCTGATAACACCACTGTGCTGTGTTCACCATGACTTGTGCTTTTAATCAGATGTACCTTCCAGCCAATGCAGCTCCCTCATTAGCATTCCCTGCATTCACCTCGGTGCACTGCTGGCCGCGCTCGTTCCCACTCGCAGCGCTGTCTTCTTCACTGTAGGATATGATACATAATGCATGTACTCCAATGACTCCCCTCTTGCTCCTTTTTCTTATTCTATCTCCCATCCTGTGGTCCAAAGAGAATAATGGGGTAAAGAACGCAATATTAACAGAGAGAGAGATTCTTTGCCTGTAAATTCAGCCCACGGAACCAAACTCAAGCCCTGCATGAGCAGCAACATGTCAGCAAATATATATTCTACCTTTATGTAAATGTTTTAGATGTCAACATAACTCTCATTGTGATGAACTGCAGAGGATGAGGTGATAAAACACAATGATAGGAAAGACATCATGTTCGTACAAGATAGATAAAATCATGGTTCACCACACAACAAGCAAACAATGTTGAGATAAACACAAACAGATGAAGTAGCATTAAGGGCAATTTAAGAACATGATGCTGTAAAAGCTACATTAATTTGCCCTTTTGGGGTATGACATATAGGACTAATCTTTTTTTAACAAGTTCAGTCTTTAACTTAGGTTCGGGAGCAGGGCCACGCCTCAGCCACACCTCTGATTACCTGCCAAGCCCACTTATACCCGCTCAACCCATCCTGCTCTGTTTCTCTCAGATTTTTCGACCCTACCTTATCCCTACCAACATTCCTTCTTCCTCTCTTCCCTTCTCCCCACTTACATCCATTCACCAGTCCTCAACAACTAACACCTCCTGAATTACAATTAAACATTTAAACAACATATTGTTGTGGTAAACTTTGATGTGGGATTTGGGATTATTATGGACATTTTCAGTACACTCACAGTTTTATTTTTACCTCCAAGAAAAGTGGTTTAATATACCTGACTTGACCTCTCTTGTTTCCAACCTGATTGTCAAAATTTTGGCAAACCACAGATATGTAACATTTTGTATGTTATTATGTAGCTGATATGCTAAAACTTTACATTTTAATAATGCTATAGTTAATATATGGTTTTGTTCAGGCACAAAATACACTTAGGAAAAGACCATGTTTGGGCTTAAAGTACATGGTGGCACAATAATGGCAGGAAATGCAGTTGATGTCTCAAAAAAAACCACACACATCTGCTTTTAGTGGCATTATCATGACTTAGAAATGCTGCCAATGTCAGGCTAAAAATCAATTTGTTTTAAGAGGCACAATCACTGCTGGAAACTCATCTGATGTCTCGCTAAAAGACCCTGCTTTCGGTGGCACAATTGCTGCTGGAAATGCAACCAATGTCTTGCTAAAAAACACTTAGGTTTGTTATTTGTTGGCCTCTAACATCGCGTGGTCTGCAGCTGGGGAGACAACGAGATAGAAATGTCATCATGACTTATAGCTATGTTGGTCAAAAATGTTAAAGTAAAACCTAATTGGTAATAAACTGGTATCATCCTTAAATGGAAAATAATAAAACATCAATTGTTGAATCATTTTTCACAATAGGAAAAAAATACATATGTCCTTAAGCTGTTTTTTTTTTTTTTTAATGGGGGAGGAAGTTGACAATTTGACTTCAACACCTGGACATCCTACAGTAAACAGTGTGCAGTGAAGTTATGTTCATGGTGAATGTCCACTTTGCAAAGTTCCTCCTCCCCATGTATTCGAATGAGCACAGAGGAGGAAATGGTATCAGCTTCATGGAAATGGCAGACCGAAAGCTGACAGCTGCTTGGTGTGTGTTTTGATTGACAGCTGCTTTTAAAAACATCCCAGATCCAGATTGGGCCTGTTCTTCCGCAGACAAGAGCAAACTGTGGCAGAGAAACTGACGTTCACCATCTGCAGGTCCCCAATTATCTATGATGCTTCTTTTTTTTTTTTTTTTTTAATTAGGGGAGACCAGGGTTGGTGGTCACAGTTTTTACTTTGACTTAAACCCCTCAGAAAGTTTCAATGTGTAACGAAAGCCTAAAATATCAGGTTGGAATGAGGTGACCTCACTTTACATAATCTGTTCAAAGGATATCAGCAGACAAATACATTTTGTGCCCATCATGGGGTTGGTTGTCCCTACGTTACTCTAATGAGGGAAAATAAAATATGAACGCAGTCTAAAAATTTAATTGAAAAAATGTAATTTTACATTTTGATGTGAAAAACAATAAAAGTCCTCTCACCTCGATGTTGAGTGTCTTACTTCTGAAATGAGCCTGTCAGTGACCTCTGACCCCAATTCTAAAAATGTCAGTAGTTTAAAGAAAGGTACTCACACATCCAACAACGTTGAGCTCAAATAGAAACTGCTCCACCCATTTCATGTGTTCACAAGTGTGAGGGATTTAATCATCTGTGGGTGTGTTTCTAAATAATTGACACAAAGGACGAGGGAAACTCAAGTTCCTTACATAATAGAGGTTATTTACAGGATTATTCATGAAAGAATGTTGATCTTATGAATAAACACATTCATAAACCATTCAAAATGTTCAACATCGTATATACTCTTATGCCATGTATCATAAATCGGTCTTTTGAGATCCCCAAATCCTTTGTAGCATGACATGCCATTGTATCTCATCATTTAATCCTTTAGGAGATAGTGTTTGCAGATTAAATATCCAGTACACAGGTTACTCTGCCACCTCTCTCTGCCACCTCTCTCTGGCAGAGTAACCTTTTCAATACCCTGGAACCTAAATGATGGGATATCATGTCTGAAGTCATTGAAAAGCACCGCTACCGGGTTATCTCTATCATTTCTCCTTATGGAGCTCCTATGTTCACTTATTCTCTGCTTCAGTGCATGTGATGTTTTACCAGCATGGCATAACCCACAAGGACATTTGATCATATAAATTACATGCGTGGTGGAACATGTGATGACATCGTTGATGAAATACTTTGAAAATCTTTTTACTAGTGCCCTCTGGTGAGCGAGATCTAATGAATGTGACACCCACAGAGCCATATGTGAATGCATGAAAGAAAGTCTCCATAAATGTGGGAGTGGATGTTGTGTGTGGACTGGAGAAAGCGGAATCATGCTGGATCACATGGGGCATATTTTTTAATATCTATAAAGACCATCAGTATTTGTAAATGTACCACCACTACCTAGATATCTAAGTCAGTGTGACTGACATCTCACAAATCTGCTGGGGGGAAAAAACCAACAGGTAAAACAATTAAAACAACAGATTATCACAGCAATTTCATTGGTACTTTTAAGTATGTTTTCATTTGTTGTAATTTAATTATTTTGATCAATTCCGTGAGCTGCACAGATGCATCACATGTATCTGTCCAAAATCCCTCTATGTCTGAATAAACACTGTGCACAGTCTTAGCAGAATATGGGCAGACGAGTTTCTTTTGTGGTAGGCAGTGAAACTAGTAAACATTTGCCCAGCTTGTTTCACTGAAAAACAACAGCAATAAGAATGTGGCTTTGAGTGTTTCATCTGAAACAGTTGCTGACTGTTTGCTTTCAGCCACTGATTGACAGTAGCTAATGTCATTATAGTAGTTGCCTAGCAACAGAAAAAGGACGCTGCCAGTGCTAATGCCTGTGCAGACTTCTCAGAATCAAGGCAGGGTGATGCTTATCTGCCCAACTTTACACTCACATTCCATCTTGTTCTCCCCATTCTTCCACACAGGACGTCTTGTATGTAGCAGCTAATTCCCTTTAGATTAGAAAATCCATTACCAGCCTTTACTTCTTCTCCCTCTTTCTCCTGTCTCAGTGTTTTTCTCTCTTCTTCCCAGCCTCCACGGTGCTTCTCTCTAAATAAACCTCATCAATCTACTGCAACAACAAAGTCTCCACACTCTTCAGAGACGGTCCACATCATGCTCTGCTGCACCTCAGACACCGCTCGGCTCACGCCTGGAGGTGAGGATTCAGACCCTGTTCAGCGCGGCAAAACGTTTCTCTGACAGATGACAGAGAACATGTTTCAGGCCAAGAACCCTCAATCCAAGGCCCTAACCTGCACAGTATAAAAACTAATCTTGTGCCAGAGGATGCTGCAGAGGGTTACATTACAGTTCTCACACTGAACTTTGTTTTGAAACGAAATAGGAAAAGCATTTGTGTAAATGCTTAACTTGTGTTTATGTTGTCCTAACCTCTCATCCTCTCTCCTAATAGTCAACATTTGTTTCTTTTACCCTTGAACACAATCCTGCTCCCATTTTAATCAAGTACTTTTTATGAATTGTTTTTTCAACACTATGAGGCACAAATAATCCCCTATTTAGTCATTTAGACTTTATTGCAGAGCAAAGAGATAACTCGTGACTTCACATTGTCACATCAGTAGCTCAGCTGATGTTATCTTGCAGCTGATCTACTCATGAACCACTACTTATTGTAGTCCAGTATGTGCCTCTTTGGGTAAGGGTGTAGCTGAAACAGCCACACAGGAGCAACGCTCTGTAGTGCACAGGGATTGACTGTGTGATTATCAATCAATCATTTATTTGTCATATAGAATTATTCAAGGTACAACTCCAGTGAAATTGGATTCCATCAGCTCCTTTGACTTGTGCACTGCAATTTAGTCCTTTTTTAATAACAACTATACATGTTTCTGAATGGGTCTGGTAATCCATGGTTTCTGGTTGTGGAATTAATCAATTGTTTACACATCCCTACCTCAAAGGGAACACTTAATCATCAGAGTATAACACCAAGTCAGTTAAACTTCAGGGATATCAATGTGTCCATTTAGGAGGTACAAGTGATTGTGAATGAGTTTCAGCTGCTTTGGTGCAAATAAAAGTGACAACAGGTGCAATGGAGAGGCAAAAGCAAGGCAACCCCTAAAAAGGGAATGGTTTTACATGTGGTGTCCACAAACAGCTGCTCTCTCCTTATCCTTCCTGACTGATTCTTCTCTAGTAGAAAAGCATGAGGCGGTACCTGCAGCCCAATCAGGTTGCACAGGTAGTCCAGCTCCTCCAGGATGGCACATCCATATGTGCGGTTGCAAGAAGGTTTGCTGTGTCATCCAGCACAGTCTCAAGAGCATGGAGGAGATACCAGGAGACCGGCTGTTACACGAGGGGAGCTGGACAGGGCTGTAGAAGGGCATCAACCCAGCAGCAGGACCAGTATCTGCTCCTTTGTGTGAGGAGGAACAGGAGGAGCACTGCCAGAGCCCTGCAAGATAATCTCCAGCAGGATACTGGTGTGCATGTTTCTGACCACACTGTCAGAAACACACTTGAGGGTGACATGAGGGCCCGGTGTCCTCTAGTGGGACCTGTGCTCACAGCCCAGCACTTTACAGGTCCATTGGCATTCACCAGAGAACACCAGAATTGTCAGGTCCACCATTTGCACCCAGTTCTCTTCACAGATGAGAGCAGGTTCACACAGAGCACGTGTGACGGGTGTGAAAGAGTCTGGAGACGCTGTGGTGAACGTTATGCTGCCTGCAACATCATTCAGCATGACCGGTTGGTCAGTGGTGGGTCAGTGATGATCTGGGGAGGCAGATCCTTGGAGGGTCACACAGACCTCCATGTCAGAGCCAACAGTACCCTGGCTGCTGTTAGGTACCGGGATGAAATCCTCAGAGCGATTGTCAGACCTTACACTGGTGCTTTGACCTAAACCCAATTAAGCACCTATGGGACACCGCCAAGTACCACCACGTCTGTCCAGGAGCTCACTGATGCCCTGATCCGAGTCTGGGTCACGGTCTCAGTGCTTTTTAGTACACAGACCAAAGTACATTTGCACTACTAAGTACCAATCACGTTAAATCCATTAATGCCAATTGTTGGTACTTGAGAGTACATCTGGGAGAGACCGCTAGGTTTAGACATGAGGCTGAAGTGCCACCAAGCATGCCAAAGAATAGCAGCCACTCCATCACCCTGATCACTGCACATAAAATAAGCAACAGAAAATGTGGGAAAATCCTTTTCATGTGGAGTTATTTATGATTTTATGAGTTTGTGAATTAATATTTACAGTTGAAACTACATCTGGGATGCTCTGAAAACCAAACACCCAATTCCTCTGATAACTGAGAAGCAATTATTCTGTGAACTAAAATAGTCTGTCTTTATTTTTATGGTAGAGTCACTGTGAATGCCACTAATGGAAGCTGCGTTTCCCACTCATGGAGTCTTACTATTTGAAAATGGCTTCTGTAATACTCATTAGCATTCATTTCATGCAGGAAGGAAAGGGAGATAAAGAGAGAAAGAGGGAGAGGAAGAGAACATAAACAAAGACTGAGTAAATGGCCAAATTGGAGGCAGAATAGTTTAGCAAATGAGCTGACAATGAAAGTTTCACCCATCAACTGAACCAGGCCTGCAGCCTCCCAGGGATCCTGCTGTCTGTGTGAAGCTGTTCAGAAGAAAAATACATGTCATAGTAATAATGAGCAGCGCCGAAATAAAGTAAGAGGGTGCTAAAATTTTTAATGTCTCTTGTCTGTTGTTTTCTCTCAAACTGAAACAGCTTTTATTTCAGTTACAGATGATGAAAGGCATGGTTTATAACACTGGGATTAAATGATTTAGATCGGACTGCAGATCAGCTGCTAAGCTAGCCTGTCAATTCAATTAATCATAATCATGATATTAAAGACAAAAAACACAATTAAATATGAAACAGGCCAACAATATATCAGCCTGCATTAACATTAATAATTGCTTTAAGAACCCATAATAGGAGACAAGCAAGTTAAGGTTAAGGTTTTGCTGACATGACTAATAAAATGAAATCACTTTGCTTAATTTGTTCATCAGTTAACAAATAGATAACCACAGCTGGTGTCCTTAAATTAACTGACTACAATTTTGCTAGTCAACCAGCAGTCGTCATTTAGGGCCATTAGTTGACTAGTTGCCCGCACGTTTATGATATTTTAATGTAATTATTAAATGATATATTTTGGTGGTTTGAGTTGAAGGTGTGAGAAAGAATAGTATCAGTAACATTGTTAACACTGTGCTACATTACAGAGAAATACAAAACCGTGCTAATGAACCTTCATTAATATAGGCCTATATTTTATCTACAAGTGCACGTCACACACTGAGCGAGCCGCCTGTTAATGACGCTGTGGGCTAATGGGCATGTAGCTACTTCCATGTTTCAGATGATACGTCATGTTTGTAGTCGACCAATGAAGATGAGTTTACATATCACCTTGGGTTCGTCCTTCACCTTCTCAAAATGATCCCACACTTTGGATTTCCTGCCCGACATGTTATTAACTAGCCTGTGGAATAACCGCAGGTACCAGCCCTGGAAATTAGAGGCTGTACACATGCCATGTCTGGAGAACATGAGGTCCGGCGCTGGGAGCTATTCTTGTGCCTTTATTGTGCCAGCTTTCAAGTGTGTGGCGGCAGGTTGCGTCTGAGGTTGCTAAGCAACCTTAACAAGCACTGTATCATAGCCTGTTGACCTGAAATCCTGAGTGCAGAGCTGATCTTCTTCCAGGAGCTGTTTATAAGTGTGTAGGCCTATCATCCGTGGGACAGATGTAAAGCTCTGGGTAGCCCTGCACTAACATGATCAACTTTTCTATATTTATCACAGACTGATATTTACGGAAGAAGGGAAAGATTTCTGTCGGCTGTGATTGGTTCGTAACATGACTCCTGTCTGACTGCTGAGTGTGGCCTCTTCCTGTATCTGTCCTTTCAAATCAAATTCCCACTTGGTCATAGTCATATAGGTTTTGATTTATTTTGATAAGGCATAGCTCCTGATAGAGCTTCAGATTTGTTTGGGTTTTTTGTTGTTGTTTTTCTGTGACAAAGCAACCAATGAAATCTTGCTTAATGACCTTTCTGGTCCACTAACGTTTGGTCGACTATTATGGGGCAGTCCTACTAGTTACATTACTTTGCCAGTGGCACTACAGGTTAAATTAACATAATAATAATAAGAAAGAAACAGGCTAATGGTACGTTAACCTAACATTTCAGGTAACCTAACACTGTGTTGTGAGCTTCTTTTTTTGTAAATGCTGCAAATGTGTCGTCAAATTGATGTTTTTGTGTGTGGTCGAGTTAAGCAGATATCAGAATATGTATGCAGCATCTGTAGGCAACGCACCAAGATTTTGGAATTGGAAGCAGTCTGGTTTCTCTTTGTGATCCGTGTTTTATGATCATGTTTAAGCAGCAGGTAAACAGTCTGCATGGAGAAGCAGAACACATTGGCTGAAATGCGATCTTGGAAGCCATCAGCCATCAATTTACCTTTCTATTAGCTTCTTTTTTTTAATTGTTCTGCATTCAAATGAGGATATCTGCTTATAGAGATTCTCTGAAATACCCAGCACAAAGAAGAGGAATATTGGCCTGGATTTTCACCTGCTACACCTGATCTCCTGGAATATTGCCCATTGCCCTCAGAGACTTACCATTGTCAGACTGATAGCCGACTGGTTCCAAGATTAGTGAAGATCTTTCATCATTTGCTTATGTTCTGTCTTTCTGCAGTTGTGTTGAGCTCTCAGAGCCACCGTACAGACAGGCACAAACAGCCCACACAGTAGCATCTGTATTAGATAAGGCTCTGAGGTTGAGGACTGGTCATAATTTCACTGCAGCAGGCAGAACATCTTCTGAGGTTAAAATGTCGACTGCTCTGGGCGACTTCAATCTGCCCCGGGGCTGCTGGAGCGCAGGAAGCCTCGCCTCTGCCCAATCTAATCTTCAGTGTAATCCACGGCCCGACTGCTTTCCCAGCACCACCATCTGCACCCGCCCGCCTGTGCTGTTTGGCAGAAAAAAAAAAGCACAGAAGTGGTCGAAGAGGCTAGATTTTGTCACTTAGTGCTCAGTGGAGCAATGCTTTTAAATTCAGGCCTGCCTGAAACCTTAATGGATTCGTCTGCTTTAATACCAAACCTTACTGGAGAGGGAGGCCCCACAGTCGTGTTTGAGGAAGGAGGAGGTTAGTAAACTCTGGATAGTTTTTTTGGGAGGAGACAGAGGCTGTGGTGCTGTAAACACAAGTAGATCATCTGGGGTAAAAACGAAGACTTTTAAACTTAAATAAAAAATTTGTGAAAGTCATCTTGCTTGAAACTTGCTGGAGAAAAACTGGCCATCACAGTGAACAATTTGTTGGCTAAAGTATCCTTTGTGGTGCATTTAAGGACACTCTGGAATGTGAGAAAAATTACAGTTTCGCAAAAGTATTCCGTGTTAGCAATTTATTTTCAATCTCAATTATTATTAAATTAATATTTAATAGAAACTGCATGGATATCAATATGGCGGTTGGTGCAAAATGGAAAGCATTTGACTAATGCCTGGTTCACACTACATGATATCAGCCCATTTCTAGTCTGATGCAGCGACGTACTGTGTCGGCATGGATCGTGAACGACAAAGAGTGTCGTACGCAATAATCCATAGTTTCACCTCGTCGAGCATGTTTGATTTTCTTTTTGTCGTTCACGACTTCTCCCATCACAGCTGCCACTTTGACCAACAGAAATAGAGTGCGATCTGCTGCCGTAGACAACTGCACGTCAACAACACCCAAGGCTTTTTGATATTTCCTCTAGGGATGTTACCACACAGAGTAGAAAGGGAAAAATTATGGTGTGAAACAGCAGAGGCACTTTATCAACCCGGTGAGTACAGCCATTAGCATCAAGCTAGCAAACAATGTGACTTCATAATATATATTTTCCTCTGTATTTTTAAATATATACTTTTTATTCGCTCCCATTTGCCTTGATAAAGTTAGTGCATCCCACCGTTATTTCAAACTCAACACTTCTTGTATCTGTTTCAAATTAAAAGCCCATTATAACTTCCGTTGAAAGAATCCCTTCATTTTCTAAAAAGGCTTTTATTGTGAAACATTTGCAGGAACTTGTTGTGGAGGATTCAGTGACTTGCATGTTCAAATGTAGCTCCTGCCATCTGGTGGCACTTTTTCGGTTACTACAATAACATTTCGGCTGGCACATGAACAGACACAGTCACTGAAAATAATAGTAAAAGTAATAAAAATAGGACAAGAATAACCCGATGACATCACACACGTCATGGAAGACGACCGGGGATAATTGGTGTGGACCGTCGTGTAGTGTGTCATGTCTGTCGGCCAAGTCACGGCATGATTTTATGACTCCACAATCGCCTAATGTGACATAGTGACTGTCAGAACGGACAGAAAAGTCGTGTAATGTGTACCAGTATAGTTTTTTTATTTTCTAAACTCTGCCTGACTTGTGTCCTTACAAACTTACAGTCCAACATAGAGTATGTCCATGATCCTGCTGTGGGAGAAGCAGAAATGTAGCCTTAACTCCACTTTAAAATAAAAACAAGCATGAGAACACAGGGGTAAGTTGCATTTGCAGTCGCAAAGGAAATAAAGTAATGTGAAATGAAGAATATCACACAGTCATGCACAAAGTAAGGGCATCCATTATCTGCTAATGCAAGCATATAAAGGTTCAGGTTTCAAAGTGAAGACAAGCAATGAGATATTTTGCACGGTGATTGTAACTCTCACTATACATTGGAGAGCGGCTGAAGTGTTACATTCATTTGTTAAAAGAAACAGCTCTCAAGGTTTATCAGTGTGTACAGTGGTTTTAAATTGATACACCTTGAAAGTTTAATGGATTAGTCTCACTCATTACGCTGTCTGCCTGCTCTACTTACCAAGATACATGTTTATCTTTGAGAAGGAGAGAAGGTTATCAAGCTTAGGGTAAATTATTTTACCTGTGGCTCCGCAGCTTTATGGTGATAGTCAAGGTGAGGGAAAATTGAAAATTTAATGAATTAGTTCTACATGCTGCATTATGGCAGTTTATGCACATAGATGGGTCATGCAGGGGTTATCAAGATGATGATAAATCACATGGTATGAAGACATTCAAGGTGAGGACAGAACTGTCGTCCTCTGAGAAGAAGTAAGACTGAAACTTTGCTTTTAAAACCTCACACCATCCAATCTGAAGCACCGACATTCAGCTGTGAACACACTCCTGATGAAACACCTGCATTCCCACAGGGACTCAGACACAAAAAGTGATCGAATAAATGGATGAAACAACGAAGGGGAAGAGACAGCCCACTTTAGTTTAAGTTGTGTGTTCGGTATTGTCGAGGTTGCAGCTCTTCCCTTGTAGGCAGAAGGCGCTACATCTTAAAAACAGAGCAAGGAATGCAATCTGGGCGAAGATGAGACTGCCTTTAAAACCCAACACTGTCTCACAATGAAGCACAGCAGCACAGCAAGGCAGCTACAGCTCCTCAGGGAGTGACGGACAGGAAGTAAACAGCAATGAGTTGTAGCTGTCAGGGAACTGAAGGTCAGCCACACTTTGCTTTTATGTGTCCATCACCTAAATGCACATTTTTATACATCAGTTAACGTCAGTCAGGAAATACCATGCAGTCAATCTCTCATCCGGTGACTTAAAGGTTCATTCCATTATAGCGGCAAGCGGAAGAAATCCATACATTTTTATACGGTGAGATCTTTTAAAACAACAGCTTTAGTGCGTCTGGGTTGCAGTCAACGGTTTTACAGACTCGACCTACTAAATGTTGACTGATGAGCTTAAAGCTGCTTTTTCATCAAATTTTGGCAGCTAAAGTGCAGAACATCCAAATGGGATACAAAGTCACCACATATCACTAGCTTGGAGCATAGTTTAGGCTAACCTTTGTACCAACAGTACAGTCTCTGACACAAAGCAGCATTAATCTGGGGACCTGTTTGTGTCCATCTTAACGCCTCATTTTACTGATATGTGTACGGAGCAGAGGCAACCGAAAGTCCGCTCATTCCCAAGGGGATCTCTGTGATATTGTAACGAAGAAGTAGAATCACTCAGGGTCCTGATAGCAGTTTACTACCAACCCAGGATTTATTTATACATTACTGGGACTGAAATACACCTCACCTCATTGTCTCTTACGCAAACAGAATTTACTCACACTTCCTTTATAATAATGCAAAATAACCAGATCTCACTGTGTAGCAATATTTCAAAAAGACAGTGGTATTCAAATGAAATAGTTATGAAAACATTCACCTTCTTTTATAAAAAAAAAGAACTTAAAATCTTCCTTTTGAGAAAGGAAAAGAACTTGAATGTTCTGTTTGAGCCTGAAATATGAATTACAAATGCAAATACATTAATTGTCCTTCAGTTCAGGAGTATTTCCTCCATAAACAAATAAAAGGAAAAAAAAATCACCAATCAAGTCTTTAATAAAATAGTCTTTAAATTGTCCTTTCAAAAATAAAAAAAAATCAATTGCTGGCCAGCTCTTTTTATTTATGTTTATGTATGTGCGTGTAATATGTGCAGGGGAGTTGGAGAACATGTCTGTGTGTCTGCCTGGGAAATGGTCAAGGGGTCACAAGACGGCGGGCCACAAGTCCACAGTCGCTAATACAGGAAACACCAGAGTATCAAGTGCTATCAGAGGAGCCTGGGAGCAACACGTTCAGCTGCAGCTACATCCCTCTCAGCCCGCGATTCCCACAAGTAACAAGTCACTAAGTTTTACACGCATTATGAGTTATTACATGACAGCAGAAAATAAAATAAAAAATGTACAGA
Source organism: Epinephelus fuscoguttatus (assembly GCF_011397635.1). Lineage (NCBI taxonomy): Eukaryota > Metazoa > Chordata > Actinopteri > Perciformes > Serranidae > Epinephelus > Epinephelus fuscoguttatus. The sequence continues at coordinate 38,460,367 of NC_064763.1, read as the reverse complement.
ATGATGTGACACTCTGCTTTAGACTATGGCTCAAGTTAGCATTCAGTTACCTTCAAAACACATAGCAGGCATTTAGCATTACACAACGTCAACAAATCAATAATCTCAATTCGTCGTTTAACTCAACCTTCACATATACAACACATCATTACAACACTGACAACATTACACATTAAGTGTTAATGCTCACCTAATGCAGGAAACACCAGAGTATCAAGTGCTATCAGAGGAGCCTGGGAGCAACACACATCCTGCTAACTGGCTAACAGGCTTTTTTTCTTTAATTCAGTTACCTGTGTTGATTGTCAAGTGAATTTGTATAATTAAAAAGGAACTTGTTTATGTAGTTTTAACACATTGTAAATCTGAGTAATGTTATTTTGTTAAAATATGGTTATACATTATATACAGTCTTTTCAGTTCAATATTTCACGAGACATGCTAGGTACCAGGTAGATCCTAGTTTTGTCAGGGCAATGTTCCAAGCGGATATTCCAAACTGATGGATGGTGAATAACAGACAAAATCATAGGCCATTTACATGTTGCCGGCTATTTTCATAAACGGACATTTCACCGTCTCCGTTTTCATAAAGATCTTCATTTACACTTACCCGTGTATATATACACAAGAGCACGCCAAACCTGTAGGTGGCAGTGTAACGAGAAGCTCAAGCCTTCCATGTATCCATTGTCACCATAGCAACATAGGTCGCACTTTTGACACAGGCGCAAGTTACGGCGCATACTGTGATGTCAGCTGCCTATAACTCCGTTTATCTCCGTTTATCTCAGTTTACATGCAAACGCGCAACCAGAGTTTTCCAAAATCTCCACTCTGGCCGGAGTTTTTAGAAAGACTCGTTTTCAGAGGAGAAATCTCCGTTTGCGTGTAAACGAAGGGCACAAACGAAGGAAGATGTCTCTGTTTATCAAAATCACCGTGTACGTGTAAACGGCCTCTCTGCCTCTCGCCCATGGCTACAGGTGGTTTCTCTCAGGTTTCTATCCATCTGTAAAATAATGCACTTCCTTTGGTTGGACACTAGAGGCATCATACGAATATTTACGGATGCACCAGCCACAAACTGAAGTGGAAACAAGGCGTAAGGCCCTGGGAGAGCAAGCGGACAATCGGTTGTCAGTCAATGTTCGGCCATGGGTAAGTGTCTGCCACCCTCTACGGTGCGATGTGTCCCGCATGGTTGCCTCTTGTCACCCCTCGTCACTTTTTTTTTTTGTGGTTGATTCAATATGTTGATTAAATATGTTGGCACAGCAGAGCTTGTGGGTGAATAACATCACTCTGATTGGCAGCTCAGCTCAGCGCACAAAGGAGAATCGGAAGTGAACAAAGTAAACAAAGAGCTAAAGTCAAGAGGAAGTGAGACCAAACCAACCTTTTTCATACAGTAAGATTATTTTTCATTAGCCATTAAGCTCTTTAGCAGAAACATTTCTTGATGGGTTTTTTAATTGTTTACTGGTGCATGTTAAATAAATTCGGTTCTTTTAATACTGCATTGGGTTGTTAATGTGCTAACTGGCTAACTAGCATCAAGAATGTTCTGGTTTACCCATTTGTATGACGGTTACAGATGACTGCCATCTGCTGGAGAGGAGTGGTATGTCCTCTCGTGCAGGCGCAGAACACGTGTGCTTGTTGACTGATTTGGTGTGTTAATGTACAATGTTTCTGGCCAAGATACAGTGACGTAGGGGCTGCAGCAAGGGGCCTTCATCGCCGCTAGTCTGGGCCTTTAAGTCCAACATTCATTTTCTTTTTGGCTCTTTGGTTCTTCAACAGTTCCTGAGAAATATATCCAGCTCTTTAGTTGCTGAATGAAGCTCTAGTTCAGTCAGGAAGACTATAATTTTTGCAGGCGTAGGTCTGTAATTTATGTCTCATACTATCTGCCATTCATTCTACTCATGCATGCTCACTCACAGTTTGTTGCTGTCATTGTGTGTAGCTGTCAACCGAGATATTAGCTGTTCTATCAGCTGATTACATTTTACCAATAGCAGAGTGACACACCGTCATTGTTAGCCTTCATTGCTGTTTGCTGTCTTTTTAAATAATTCTCCTTCTGCCTTTAGTACATTCATGCTGCAGTTGGGCGCACCCCTCACCTCTCCATCACTGCCTAGTCTTCACAGATTCATCAGCTTCACCAGCCTCATCAGTCTGTAGATCTTAGCAGAGTCAGCAGCCACCACCAGAGTCTGGACTCTACAGTGTTGGGGGATTTATTTTGCTGCAGCTCAGGGCAGACGTGCCTCGATCACAAACTCTCCTTGTGGAATCTAAGCGCCAAAGTCTTTCTGTCAAATTTTAATCATCACCTCTATGTACACCTGTAATCCATATTAATCGATGACCTTTGCTTCATTCACCTGTCTCCCCTGATTAAATGTTCCACTTCCTTCACCAGCTACTGTCAGATTTTGCCTGTCGGCTGTTTGCCTCTGGGCAGGTTGTTCACAGTCAGTTGACTTGGTGAGACTGAACCAGTAAATGTACTGACACACCACAGTCACAGGACCCACAGCTCCCAGTTTTGTTATATTTTGAGGCAAAAGCATCACACTACACAATATGACGTTGGCATGAATATTGATAGATATGTGGTTTGAATATGTCAAATTTAAAAAAAAGAAATCACAGATATTTATGATCCAATCGTTACCTAATGATTGCTCAACACTGTGTCTCTACAGTCCTCAATTCAGAGTTACTCAGTTACTAGCTATTCACCCTGTTGTGGCTGTACTGTAGTGTAGTGTTATAAAGTGCCCACCTTCAGTTGAACTGAATTGCGGGAAGTGACACATATTTGTACATAATAATAAATAGCAGCTGCCTGCTCTGTACTAAGTGAATTTCTTGATTTTTAAACTGCCCACTGTGAATAAATTGAATCTGATTCTGCTCAGCTCCATATCAGCTGATAATCTTTTTGTCCATTTTTCAGGGACACTGTGTAGAAGGAAACCCAGTAAGATTATTTGTGATACAAAGAAAAGGTGTCATGTGGGGATGAATAGATTCATGACAGGGGAATATCAGCACTGGATATCACTGTATGCAGCACAATAACAGCATGGAAGCATGAAACGACATTGTCAGAAATAGCGGCTGCTACTGTATACACCCAAAATGTTGGGATCAGGATAAATTAAATAAAACAAAGCAAAGTTTTCAGTTCCAAGGTTTGAAAACAGAAGCTCTGCATGTGCATCATCCCAAACAAAGACTGACTGAGAGGCTGTGCAGACAAAATGGCAAATATGGATGTGAATTAGGTAATGTCATGTAATGTCAGTTTGAAACACAGCTGGAAAACAACATAGCTCACAAGAGCTGGAAAGTCCCTATATTGTGGGCTTGAGGGCTGATGGATGGGTCCAACAAACACCAGACTTTCACCCAGGAGCCTGGTGTTTGCTTCCCATGTTAATGTTGAGCCAAAACCATTGTGTTTTTTTCCTCTAAACCAAACCACGGGCTTTTGTTGCACAAGGAAATAAATGTAAATACAAGGTGTTTTAATGTCAAGTTTATTTTTAAAATAACTTTATGAATCGAATGAGCAGCAGCCATACATTTCCTGTGAAAACAGAAGTGTGTTTTGAAAACAGACAGTGCATGTAACAGGCATAAATTGACATTGTGTCCCTGGACGTCAACAACAGATGCACCCAGGATACACAGCATGTCATACATAGAAGTCCAAAGTCCATTGAACAAGCGGCAATATCTTCCCCAACATACTCCAGAATGACCATTAGCAAAGGGACAGCCACTCGATGGTGTTTATGGGATTAAGAAAAGTATAGAAACGTATCATTTAAAGCTGATAAACGTGCTGATTTTGAAAGTTATGGTTTCTTGAGTAGTTTTTAGTACTTACTTAGTTTTTAAGTACACATTTGGACCATTTCTCAAGAACCATTTCTCAATCTTACAGGCAGTGAGTATTTTATATTCAAGCAACATGTTTTCAGCAGACTATCACTCTAAACCAGTTCTTGAATTAGGTTGGTACTCGCCAGCTCTGAGTTTTTGCTACATGAGCACCCTGCAAATAATGCTACTTTCCGTTGAACACCAGTTTGCACAGGTCTTTAACTAAACAATTAAACAGCTAAAATGCAAACAGCACAAAGAAAGTCTTTGTCTGCTGCTGGCTAACTTCAGTAGCTTACCGTATCACACTGAAGCTACATGTGGTATACATGACTTCAACGGGACTACAGCGGGTCACGTGCCGGTGACGTCATAGGTGATAGAAACATGGGATTTTGACTGGCGGCAGAGCTCGTCACACACATAAAGTGTAAATAAAAACAAATCAGTTGAGTATTTCCCCTTCAGATGAAATGGCCAGTCAGGCTACATGCTACGGAGAGAGTTTAAGAGGTCCTGATCGCCTTCAGTACGACGAGAAAGTGAAAGTGATAGGAGGTGTGTGCCCTTTCATTCATTCATTAAAGGATAACTTCGATATTTTTCAACCTGGGCCCTATTTCCTCATGTGTATGTGTGCGTATGATTCATAGGTACAACCCGTTTTAAAATTGGTTCAGTATTGAGGGAGGCGGATGCAGCCAGCAGCCGCGAGGTAGATATGTGGGCAAATGCGTCCTGTATAAGTTTGTGCATTAAAAGTGCTTTTTTCTGCCACTGACCAGTTCAGATCGCCAGTGCTATCTCTGTAAATAGCATAGTAAGCGTTTCCCTGACCCTTCACTTCCTCCCGGCTGTGTGTGACGTCATCTCGCGAGAGCTTTGCTTGTTGCCGGAAGAAAACGGTAAGATATATACGAGGGCAAAGTATGCAACAGTAAATGTGCGTCTCGGAGACAATTCTAGGTATCAGTATTACATGCATAAAGACATATTAGTTATACTTACTTGATGGATAGTTGACCATGTGGTCCCTGTGGTTTTGGCTGCCTCCTCCAGTTTATTTTGGGCACATGAAAAAAGGTATCCAGCACTGCCCTGTTGATCAGAGGGGGGAAATCCTCTAACGTAGTCACACAGCGTTTGGTAGTTTCTGTATCATCCCAGGACACATCGAGACCATGAATATTGGGCAGCAGGTCCCACTCGTTGTAACACAGACATTCTTCCTCTGTGGGCATGGAGTCACAGCAACCACAGGAGCACCACCTGTCCTCAGAGATTTGCATTCGTGCAGCCGCTGCTTCACCCTCATCTGCTCGTTGGCCCTCTCTCTCTATCCTCGTCTGCTCTTCAATTTGTATGAGCTCCTCGTCCGTATACTCAGGCTCAAATAAGTACAGGCGGCCATCGTAATAAAAGGGCTCACCGTCATTCTCGAAATCGGGTAAATATGCAGCCATGATACCGATGCAGTAAAACTCTCAGCTGTTCTCCTGGACAACCAGCACCACTCTGAGTGGCGCTCAGCATGGCTCCTCTGTTTTCTTCCAACAACAAGCAAAGCTCTCGCAAGATGACGTCACACACAGCCCAGAGGAAGTGAAGGGTAAGGGAAACGCTTAGTATGCTATTTACAGAGATAGCACTGGCGATCTGAACCGGTCAGTGGCGAAAAAAAGCACTTTTAATGCGCAAACTTAAACGGGACGCATTTGCCCCCATATCTACCTCGCGGCTGCCGGCTCCCTCGATACTGAACCAATTTTAAAATGGGTTGTACCTATGAATCATACGCACACATACACATGGGGAAATAGGGCCCAGGTTGAAAAATACCGAAGTTATCCTTTAACATTCATTAGAATTAACTTGTTGGCTTTGAACATCTCATGTTGTTGTTGAGATCAACTGACTTTAGCTAGCTAACATTAGCCAACTAACCTGTGATGAAGTGCCTGCCACAGACGTAACGTTAGGTGTAGTGACTGGCTGGATCCCACAGCTTTCCATCTTTACCCTGCTGTTTGATGGCTGTGAGACACAGATTTCTTGTTTCCCCATTCTTCACTCTATCTGGGAGCAAAGAAAATCGCAATTCTGTTTGTTTTTTTGTTTGTTTGTTTGCTGTGCAGTGAACAACGCAGCAACTTTTTGGCATTATGAATTCCTAGCCGCGACTAGCGTCTCTCCCAGGTCGAGTTGCTGTTGTTACGGCAGTGAGTGATGTTGCGTTGAAGCCATGTATCACTGTTGGTAACAGCCAGCCATGACGCTGCTGGTTCAAAATACTGGCCGCCTTTTTTGTTCCAATTCAACACCTTTAAACTAAACCTAACTTAAGCAATTGTCTCGGCCTGATTTTAGCTAAGTCTATGCCGCACTTCTATTTAGACGCACAACAGTAACTGTGTTGAACCCCTTAAACCTCACTGACAAGTCATTACAAACATATGCCATGCAGATGAGCACTGTGTGAAGCCACTGAAATTTCTCTTGAATTTCAGTGGAGATCCCAAAACTTACAAAGATATAATCTGGATAAGGACATAAGGACATTGACTATATTGACTGTGTGTGTGTGTGTGTGTGTGTGTGTGTTTATATGTGGGGGTGGGAGGGGCGGGTTTTCAATATGTATGTATTATTTTTGTTTGTTTCTATTCTGTGAAGCATTTTGTGCTGCATTTTTAACGTATGAAAAGTGATATACAAATAAAGTTTGATTGATTGATTGATATTTGGACATGTCGGGCTGAATTTGGGGGAAATTTTTGGAAAGGTGCAGCAACTTAAAATTCGATATATGAATGAGATCAAATATGTTCAGAATAGAAAGTGCATGTTAAGGGGTTAAAACACGACTCTCACTGTAACTGCTGTGGTCTGCCTTGTTTCATCAGCTAAAAGTTTACGTCTCTGAAAACATTTTTAATCAGAGGGAGTTGAGTCTCTTGGTTTTTATTTTCTTCCAATCTATTGTTTCTCAAACTGTCTTGCTATTGATTGCTTTTGTTAAAGAAAGTAAGTGTTTTTTGTTCCCTCTGGTCTGAACTTCAAATCAGGCAGCGTAGCATATTCTCCACAACAGCCCTTACAGTGACCTCATAGAGTAAATGCAGCAGCACAGTAAAGCCCTATTCTCTCAAACAATTACAGTGAGGTGGTTTGATAACAGTGCAGAGCTGGAATGTGTTTTCAATATCCAACCCTAAAACAAAATCTTCCAAGCACTCTGAGACTGTTAATCCCTGGAGATCTGCACTGCCTCACTCCTCTTTATTTTTCCCACTTTTTCCTTCCATTTCCTCTTTTCCTCTCTTTTTTTATTCCTACTGTCTCTCTGTCTCTGCAGTTACAGCAGGCCCTCTGGCTCCCAGTTATCAGTCATTTATTCTCTAATCTCTCCATCCAGCAGCAGCAGCCTTGGTCTGGCTCCATATGGCAGAGAGCTGAGGTGGCAGCTGGCCCTTTATCACAGCACAGAATCCGGCCAGGTTACACACACCAACACACACACACACACACACACACACACACACAGAGCGAAAAAACCAACACGCTGGAGGATGAACAAACAGTAAGACACGTTAATAGACACAAACACACACGTAAAGTATGTAACACATTTTGACAGTTCAAACTGTAGCCAGAGAGAATCAACAAGGCTCAAGGTACCGATACACATGACATCAGCAGGGAAACTGTAAAATATTTACAAGCAGGATGGACGAGTCCAGGATGACAACACAGGGAAGACTACTTTGTTATTAGTATTATTATTATTTACTGTCTCTGTTGTCCTTGTTCCTGCAGCATCCTACTGACTCTGGATACATTGTGGAAAACAAATGTGTGAACTAAAACCTCGACATAAATAAATGTTGAACCTTGTAATCACGTAATGGCACTAAGCATTTGAATGAATTATGAAATAGCAGTAATATTTGGAAATCTATTACTTAGAAGAAAATCAGAAGAAGAAAAATTATTTTATTACCGTGGCATGCCTTCATATTTTTTTTTTACCTTGACTACAGTTTCTGAAGTGCGCTTGTTGAAAAAATACTTCAAATAGCCTCGTAATTTAGATTTTTCTCCTTTTAACAGGGAACAGGACAGCTTTCATGTGAGGATGTGAAAACTCCCGAAATTAAAAAAAAATAAATAAATAAAAAGAAAAGTTTAAATAAAGTTGATCCTGCTGAAAATGTGTGAATATATGTAAAAGAAAAAGAAAGACTGAAACATCTATTTGACTGACAAAGTATTTGACGGGCAGCCATGACATTTGGTTAACACATTCATCCCCTCTCAGAAGGAATTCTGATAGCCTAATTTTGGTGATCCTGTTATTCTCATCCAGCGCTAGTACCAAGTCAGAAAGTTGGAAAATAACCAATATCCTTCTTCCACCAAAGTTAGCATGTGTGTGCAGGTTTTTTAAACACAGGAAATCATATTAAATGAGGCAATAGACTGCTCTCTCATCGCCAGCAAGTATGCCTTTCTGTTTGTTTGTTTTTTTGTTTCATTTTCTTGTTTTGACATCACAGACAGGCTGGAAAACTGGTTAGTAAACAGTGAAAAGCAGCATGGAGGCCAGTTAAAATGTTACGTTTCTTATTCTCTTTTACATGTCTTACTTATTCAGTCTCTCTTTCAAACTCGGTGCTGACTAATTTGAAACAATGTCCATGCTGCTGCTGCTTAGATGAAGACAGATGGTATTTCGTGGGAGTCAGTTGTTGTATCGCTCCTGCAAAGAGGTCCATGTACTTCGCGGCCATTCGTTTTTCATTTCAAAATAACAAATTGAAACATGGAAAACCAACCATTACCCGTTTTTTGTTTTGAAATGACCAAACGAAAAAGGAAAAAAATGATCCGTCTCTCGTTTTTTATTTGATAATAAAGAAAAGAAAAACGGAAAATGAATTGTTATCCATTATCCATTATCCATTATCCAGTTCTCCTTTCTCTATTTTTTTGTTTGTTTCTTCTCTGTGACCAGTAAGTTGCTTCATGTGGTCTGTGAAATGTACATACAGAGCATGTACATTTCCTATAACTACTAGAATATTGCTTATTGCTAGTAACTTTTCTAACTAATCTAGGTCACTCTACATGGACAGCAACTGGTGGCATACATCATTACACATTACATGTCCGCAAAAAATGATATGCAATACGTGAATTAATAAAAACTTTTATTACCATGGACCAAACGTTCCTTTTCGGCTGCCAGTTTTCTGTGAAAGTGACGTTAGTTTCAGTCAAGTCAACAACTCCTGTTCCAAAATTATCTCCAAGTTGTTTTTCCGACATGAGCAGGCGTTCAGGTGTATTTTCCCAGTCGGAAAGTCATTTTTCCAATTATTCCGACACCACATGAATGCAACTTACTGGTCACAGAGAAGAAACAAACAAAACATAGAGAGAGGAGTTTCCCCACAGGGTTTTTTTAAATTACCAAATTAAATCAGATAATGGATAACAATTTGTTTTCCGTTTTTCTTTTCTTTATTATCAAATAAGAAACGGGAGACGGATCGTTTTTTTCCTTTTTCGTTTGGTCATTTCAAAACAAAAAAACGGATAATGGTTGGTTTTCCGTGTTTCAATTTCAGTTCAGTTTCAAAAACAAATGGCAGTGAAGTACACGGATCCAAAGAGGCTGAAATTAGCATGTCTTGTTGTGCTGGTTCAATTTAGGACCCAAATGCAAACACAACCAGGAAACAGGGAATGGTTAAAGGCAGTTTATTGCAATTTGAAGATGGGAGGCTGAAGGCTCCAGTGGAATGAGGGCTGAGGTGGGCTGGGTATGGTGAAGACAGAGCAGTCCAAATTCAGAGGCAGAAGATGAGAGCAGAGGTGGACGTGGCTGGTTATAGTTGAGACTGGCGTGGTCCAAAAAGACAAAGTGTCAAAAAGCGTATTAGTTGGTCTTGACATGTGTACAGCAGAGGTGACTGAATGATCTGGCAGAGCTGCTGGCACTCAGGAGGATTGGCAGGAGGGAACCAGGAGGCCACACCCAGCAAACACACAGAGACAGACTGAAAACACACATGAGACACTAGGAAGGGGAAACAGGAAACACAAGGGAGAGAAAAAGGCAAAACCCTAACACATCTACCTGGATGTTGTATGTTCATCACTGCTGATCAGAGCCGATGGTAGCTGGAGCAGGTAAATAGTCATGAGTACTGCAGAGTCATTGTCCCAGGAGTGAATGCCAATTGTCACCTTTCCCAATAATATATGCAAAAGCTGGAAGTTAGTGGGTGTTAGTGGGTTTGTTGTTCAGTGGGAAAGGGGAGCAGTAGTAGTTAGAGTCACCAATTAACCTGCATGTCTTTGGACTGTGGGAGGAAGCTGGAGTACCTGGAGAAAATGAACAAGAACCCTCTTGCTGTGAGGCGACAGTGCTTACCACTACACCACTGTGCCACCCTGACAGAGAACACATCCGTATTATATCAGTGAGGGTAAACACTGATAAAAATGACAATAGTATTTCATTAAATTATGAACTCATTTTAAGTTTGATTCAGATGACAGTTGTTTGAGTCTTTATTTGGTCTTTCTAATAGCTCTCTCTCACAAACACACACACACACTTTCTTGTCTCCCCATCATGCTCTGTTTTGTTGTCAAATCCCTTCTATTAAAGCATCAGCAGCCATTGTGATTGAGTCCCATTGTCTGAGTGCAAGAGTGATTAAATGAGTATTACAGCAGTGAAAGGGAGAAGACCCCAGTGACAATCACCACTGCTGGTGTATGATAATAATGAGGGATAATGGACAGTCCGTCTCATCCAGCCTGCTGTTTCCAGGCCTGACCAGCAGCTGTAAGGGACAAAGACCAAAAACCCCTGATGGAAAACACAGAATCCATTAATGCTTGTCCCTGTTCTGGACCGCAGCTGAACAGGCTGACAGACTGACCTGAGCCAGTTCCACACATAAATAACAGGAGGCAATGCACTGAGAATATCAGCTCCCCCATCTCCACACAGTTGCATAACAATCAGTGCATCAGTGGTTCAGAAACAAACACATGGGGCTGCAAGAACATTCCTGCGCTCTCATCCTCAACCTCTTGTGCTTTTTTCTGTGAGGCATGTTCCAAGTTTGATTCACCAGACTCTCTCAACTTGTTGAAAACTACAATTTCAACTTGATGGATGCCACCTGAACATTAATAAATGCATGTTTGTGAGATGTGATAATTTGCATATTCATGGCGCCTCGATTTTTTTTATAATATCAGCCCAGAAAATAGGTTGGCATTTATGTTTCTGCAAACCATGATGTGTTACATTTATATTAGGGATGCACCGAATATTCGGTAATCGCAAAAAAACACACATTCGGTATTTGGTGGAATAAGTGAAAAGCAAGGCCGAATAATAGCGGCGTGTTTTGATAACGCAATCAAACAGTGTGCAGTGATGGACGGAGTAAAATGTTGGCAGTGTGGCAATATTTTACTCCGTCCGTCAGCAAAATAGAGCAAAATAAATCATTCAGCACGCTGTGTGAGTGCAGATTTCAACCAGCAGCAGAAACGAAAGGCGAATCCTGCCGGCTGTGGGTTGAACGGGGCTCACAGACACTGACAGGAATGTATTCCTGTCAAATACGGCGGCCATAGTGCTTCACAGTGCAAGATAAGGCTTTCCAGCGATGGAGAAGTCCGACTCCAAAAATGTCCTCTTCTTGGCGTCATGACTGCCCAAAAGTACCTGGACAGCAGAGCCGTGGCGGCACACAGGTATGTGACGTGTCAGAGGAGAAACGAGCCGTTCACATTTCTCTCTTTGTGGCAGGTAACGGTCCACAAACCTCCCCGCACTGAAGGGACTGTTCTTTACTTGTCAGGGGAGGAGGGTGGCTGGTTGATTTTTATTTTATTTATTTATTTTATTTTGATCCCCCCTATGTTAATCACTTATTGATGCTGTTTTTGAAGTATGAATAAGTCAATAAGTAATTTATTCCATTGAAATATCATTGATGTATTATAGAAAAGTGATTTATCTTTTTATAAATGACAAAAGGCACATCTGCCTCATTTATGCTGTGGTATCGTGATATTACTCAGAACCATGATACTTTCACTGGTATCGTACCGTGGGTCCCAATTTTGGTACCGTGACAACACTAATCTGGAAGGGTTCATCTGCAAAAACTAATGAAAAACTAAACAACGGTATTTGGTTCTTGGTATATACTTGGCCGCCATGCTGCAGACTATTGCAGACTACTGTATGAGACCAACACACATCAAAACCAGTTGTGTTTAAGTAAGTAATTGCTGTGTTTCCAGCAGTTTTTTTTAGCTCCAGTCCTGGGTGTTTAGAAGCATCCTTTTTTGTTAAGATAATAATGACTATGTAAATGGACTTGCACTTGTGTCGTGCCTTTCTAGTCGTCCGACTACTCAAAACAGTTTTACACTATGTGTCATATTCAACCATTCACACACTGGTATCCTAGGCCACTGTACAAGGGAGCCCGGTCGGTTGCCGTTATAGTTTAACGGGGGAAAAAATCATTTTGCGGTGATTGTTGTGACTTATTTTAGTTCGAGCTTGTTTTAATGTAAGGGTTATTAATAAGTTACTATTTCATTAACATGGGAAATGAGCTAAAAGGAAATAATACATTTAAGTTTATTGACTGTAAAGAAGAAGAAATAGGAATTTGGATGCAGTTACTTGTATTTGTGTTTAGAGACTTCATTACCCATGCCCCTTTGCTGCCCGTAATGCTTAATGAGAAAGAGAGAAGAAGAGTAATGTTTGTTTGCAGCGCAGTGTGTAGCTCACGTTAGCAACAAAGTTGTATCCACGTTTCACAAGCTGGAATGTACCTTTGTTTTTATGTTCACTGAAGCCACTTTTGGACTCCAAGTAAAGAGCCTCATCTCGTCATTACCAAGCTAGACTGGATTACAACAGTGATGTTTCGACGTAGTGCATTTATTTTGAAAGAGACCGTATGCAAACGTTATATTTCCTGTGAAAGTGTATATTGGAAGAAGACAGTGCATGTAACAAGCAGAACTTGACACGGTGTCCTAGAACGTCAACAACCAACGCGCCCAGGGTACCTCGCATTTCATATGTGGACGTGGAAAGTCCATGAGCAATCGTCAATATGTGACGAGGTTGGAGTGAGAATATGTTGTACAAGGAGACACCTGCTTCTCACTTATAGACATTCACACATTTGGGGTTCAGTATCTTGTCCAAGGATACTTCCACATGCGGACCAGAGGAGATCGAACTGCTGATCTTCCGATTAGTGGAGGACTCCCTGTGCGTCCTGGGCCGACCACGCCCCCATGTATCAATTGATTGAATTGAACTGTGCCATGAAAACATTCTCCATAGAGAGAAGGGACTTTAGGGTGTAGTTTATAGAGACATACCTGAGAAACCAAAACTGAAACAAATTTTCTTGCAGTCACATTGCAGGTATGTTCGTACAAGATTTGACACTTCCTTGAAAAGTTCAGGAAAAGGTTAACGCGGCGACGTAAACACAAACAAAATGGTCATTTTTGTTCTTTTGTTTGTTTGTTTCTCCTTCTCAAACACCAGATCAGAAAGATGCTTTCTGTGCATGTAAAGATGACAGCAGTATACCTCCTCTCATGTTGAAGCCCAAGGTTGAGATTTCCAGAGGAGGCACAGATAACCAGGGTTATGAATAAGTGAGGGGTTTCACCACCAAACACTGCACTTCCATTTAGCTGGAAACGAGCAGCTCGACACTCAATAGTTCAGCACAGCAGAGGATTGCATCTTTGAAAATGTTGCTACTTTGTGACTAAAGCGTCCCACTTTGCAAATCACTTCAATACCCCTGCCACAGAGAGTTCCATTTTCATGCCAACAATCATTTTGTTGGAACAGGCGTCCTATTTTCAAACGGTGAATATCTCACTGTGAAATGAAGCTTTTCAGAGGAAGAATTCGCTTTTTGCTGTGATTACACTTGAATCTCAAACAGTTGCAGCAGCTATCTGATTACTGCCTCCCCATCCCCATTCTCAGGCTGCATGGGAGCTCGCTCCCCCTCAGCTTTTTACGCCTGTGTACCATATAAAATATATATATATATAAAAAAGACATGCACTCATTTTATTCTTGTCACACATTTTCTGATGTTTAATACATATTTGCATGCACCTCAGTATCAAAGGTGAAGAAATAAAGTCTTAAATACAGAATGACACAGTGAGAAATTTGATTAGATGAGAATTTAAAGTTAGAAATACAACTTTAAGGTGACTTTACCTGGGTTTGCTGCTTTAAGAGAAACAGCAGTAAGAATTCAAAGACTTTTATTTCCACTTCAATGCTCTGTCGGTACAAATTAGATTATTTTGTCCTTGTACATTTTTGAAGACAGATTTTTTTTCTCTTTCTCATAAAAGTTTCTTCTTTTTCTCTCCTATGTTGCTCTTGCTTCTTTTAAATTCAAGTACATATATGCTTCATTTGCATGGTGGGCCGTTGCAAAAGAAAGAAAATGAAAGCATTAAAAAAAAAAAAAAACAGACTGTGTGCCACAACTCCAGCCTATGGCAAGCCGTTTTAACATTTAATCACTAAGTCCGACTATCCGGAATTACCATTATAGATATCTATAACATCATTCTGACTAGTAGTAATGTCATTGTGACTAGTATGAATTTTAATTTAAGATATCTGTAATTCAGTTTTGACTAGTCAAAACTGAATTACAGATATCTGTAACATCATTCTCACTATTCAAAACTGAATTACAGATATCTATAATGTCATTCTGACTAGTCAAAACTACAGTTACAGATATCTGTAATTCAGTTTTGACTAGTAAGATTCAAACTATTTTTGCCATTCATGTGTATGGGGTTTGTCATTATAGATATCTACAATTACATTATGACTATCTATAATTCCAGTTTGAGATATCTACAACATCATTTTGACTAGTCATAATTCAGTTGCAGATATCTACAACGTCATTTTGACTACTCATAATTCAGTTACAGATATCTATAACGTCATTTTGACTAGTCATAATTCAGTTGCAGATATCTACAACGTCATTTTGACTACTCATAATTCAGTTACAGATATCTATAACGTCATTTTGACTAGTCATAATTCAGATGCAGATATCTACAACGTCATTTTGACTAGTCATAATTCAGTTGCAGATATCTACAACGTCATTTTGACTAGTCATAATTCAGTTACAGATATCTATAACGTCATTTTGACTAGTCATAATTCAGTTACAGATATCTATAACGTCATTTTGACTAGTCATAATTCAGTTGTAGATATCTACAACATCATTTTGACTAGTCATAATTCAGTTACAGATATCTATAACTTCATTTTGACTAGTCATAATTCAGTTACAGATATCTATAACGTCATTTTGACTAGTCATAATTCAGATGCAGATATCTACAACGTCATTTTGACTAGTCATAATTCAGATGCAGATATCTACAACGTCATTTTGACTAGTCATAATTCAGATGCAGATATCTATAACGTCATTTTGACTAGTCATAATTCAGATGCAGATATCTACAACGTCATTTTGACTAGTCATAATTCGAATTCAAGATATCTACAACGTCATTCTGACTATCTGAAACTTGATTCAAGATATCTAGAAAGGACCATGTAGATATCTTCAATTGATGATAATTAAAGATATCTTGAACTTGAATTATGACTAGTCAAAATTAAATTATAGATATCTCAAACTGGAATTGCAGATATCTGCAATTAAGTTGCAGATATCCGAAATAACAATTGTAGATATCCACAACTACATTGGAGATATCTATAATGACAAACCCCATACACATGAATGGCAAAAATAGTTTGAATCTTACTAGTCAAAACTGAATTACAGATATCTGTAATTAGAGTTTTGACTAGTCAAAATCTAATTACAGATATCTTGAATAAGAGTTTTGACTAGGCAAAATTATGTTGCAGATATCAGTAATGAATATCCAGTCTAGCGATTAAATGTTAAAACGGCTTGCCATACCAGCCAGCATCCTGCTGTCTGCTCTGTTTCCCTGCCAACTTACCAACTCTCCTGTCAATGCAGACCCAGCCACTCCCTCCTGCCCTGCAGTAACCCCCTTCCCGCCTTTTCCATTAGCTGACCTTCCCCGCCCACACACTCACCTGCTTCCCATTTCCCTAATCAACTTTGCAATATATATACTGGCCCATCTCCACTCATTCCCTGACAGGTTGTCAGTGACTATGTTTACTTGCACAAAGTGCTCTGTTTTTGCCCTTATTTCAAAAAAGCCAATGTTCCTACTAAGCTGTTTACATGGCTAATGAGAATGAATATTTCACTAATATTCTTGTTGACATGCAGCTGTGCTTACTCTTATTATTACTCTTATTATTAACATAAAATGCCAGGCTATGTTCGGCAGGGGTCGATGACCTAACATGTTGTTTATCACTTAAAAAAGTGGAATGGTTGGAGCCTCTTGTGTCAGCCTCCTACTTTAATTCCTTCAGCCACCTTTTTGAAAAGGTCGGTGTTGTGATGCTTGTGTACATCCAAAAATCTCTCTTTCATAATGTTCAGAAGTATAGGTTTGTTTCTCCTTTCATGTGGGCTTTTCTTTTGGCCATGTATCTCCACCCTTACATTGCTACCCAACTGTTGGGTAGTTGGTTTCTGTACAAAGCATAGAACTGATTGTACCGTGTGTCGGTAAAAAGCACCACTGAGACGCATTTTCCAAATATGCTGCGTCCATAGGCTGCTCCTTAAAATCCAAATAATATCAGTATATATCACGTCATGACCTGACGTGACCAGTGGTTAGCACTGTTGCCTCACAGCAAGAGGGTCCCTGGTTTGATCCCAGGGTGGGAGGTTCAAACCCAGGTTGGGGGAGCCCTTCTGCATGTTCTCCCCGTGTCAGCATGAGTTTTCTCCGGGTAGTCTGGCTTCCTCCCACAACCCAAAGACATGCAGGTTAACTGGTGACTCTAAATTGTCCATAGGTGTGAATGTGAGCGTGAATGGTTGTCTGTCTCTATGTGTCAGCCCTGTGATAGTCTGGTGATCTGTCCGGGGTGAAACCTGCCTCTCAGCCAATGTCAGCTGCAAGATTCTGTATCTTCACTTTCTTGATAAACCACCAAACTCAGCCTTTACTGTCTGGATTCAGATCCCTCTCTTGCTGCCCCATGCCCACTAGCTTGACATTATGTAAGACAAATGTTAAGCACTAAAGAGGATGAGTCAAATAGAAATTCATGTGTGCATACAAACATGGGAAGTTACATACAGACTCAATGTGAAAACAGTAACATTCACACATGCAGATAGCACATTTGGTGCTCTAGGTGAGCCTCCCCCTTTCAGTCCACTCCCTTTGAATCAGCACAAATTTAATAATGATAATAATAATTATGAAACAACCTTTAACATAACCTTCTGTCACAGGAAAAACATATTTAAAAATACATCATAATTCCCTCCCTGATATTTACTTTATAGAGCTGTGAAAACATCAACAAATTTCTCCTTCAAGCAGCTGAATTTATTCAGATTTCTCTACAAAAGATCCATTTTACAAGGGGGCGGAAAGAACCCTGAAAAAAAAGGCCTCTCTATAATTTAGTAGGCTCTGCTATGTAGTTATGTAGCTGTGGCCATATGTGACATTTCAAAATAATAGTAGTAAAAGTATTGGTAAAAATTAGTAAAAGAAATTTGTGACAACTGCATGGATGACGGCGCCCTTTGCATTCGCCTGTACTGCCCATGCCACATGCCAGTACTGATTCTGTCTCTTTAGACAGTTGTATTCTCTCTGAGCTGATCATAATCTGCAGATGTTTATGTTGTTTCAAACAAAAGGACACAGCCTCAGTCTTTACAGTGTAATTCATAAAATACACACGCACATTTTTTTCCCCACCTCAGTCTGTTGTTGTAGGAGTCTCCGAATTCCTGTAATTTCTGCACTGCTGTGTGTTTGATATTCTACGCTCTCTCAATCAACAAGTATGTTTTTTGTCAGACAGTGTTTATGCCTCTGCACCAGTGATAGCTATGGCCTGAGGCATTATGTTTTGGGGTTGTCCGTCCGACCCATTCTTATGACCGTGACATCTCAAGGATGCCTTGAGATCATTTCTTCAAATTTGGCACAAACGTCCAAGATCAAGGTCACCATGACTTATTTTGCCCATAACTCAAGAATTCATGCTCTAATTATGGCAATATTTCACACAAATGTGCAATAGGATAAAATCAAAGTGATGACATCTTATATCCACAAGGTCAACTGCACTGTGACATCATGATGTTCTGCAGAAACACTTGTATGGCCATTATTCAACACAAAAACTCAGGAACAGATGGGGAGACATTCAGCCAGATACTGGATACTGAATTGCTGATACTGATGTTGGGTGTCCATCTAGAAATTGTGCTAACGGCGTAGATCTTCTGTGCTGTTGGGTTGAAGATGTCTGTGAAGCATCCACGTTGTAGCTTCTTTGCAGCAACATCCATATCTGAAAAACTGTCAACATATGAGAATGGACAGAAATGGATGTAAAATGCGGCCTGTTTTAATTTTAATTATAACAGGCCAGTTTTTCCATAATTTTAAGAAATTTGGTATCATTTGTAAACGAAATCAGACAATCCAAAAACGGTGTCCTTGCTTTATGCAAACACATGCACTGTTTGTTCTCTGAGTTAGATAACTAAATGTTAGAAGTGAAAATAGTTTTAACTGAGAGCCTCATTTCTCTGACATTTTCTTTTCTTTTTCTTCTTCACTTTTTCTCCACACTTGGTTCGGTATTCAGCTGTCGCTTGGTGCTGCAAGAATGGCTGTAGATGCAAACCTTTGGATTGTTGCATATGGTGCATACGCCAGCCCCACGGTTAATTTAGTTGTTATCTGTGTTGCTTCCGTGTGTGTGTGTGTGTGTGTGTGTGTGTGTGTTGCTTGAGGCTGCACCAACTGATCAGATCTACATGCAGGGTGTTCAGTGGGTCCCTGTTAAATTTAGTATCTTAATCCGAACTTGCTTGCATTGCTTCCCTTTGATGAATAAAAGATAGAGCCTCAATTTCAAACACTTCCTATTTGAATTTGAAAAAAAAAAAAGTTTTCACTTGTTTAAAAGACAAGCAGGTGCAGCCGAGAGGATAAGGATGTGTTCAATCAAGTGTAACCCCCTCACTCTTCCTCTTCCTCATCTGCTCTCAAACACATTCACACTTATCTTTCTATTTAACCCAGCACACTCCTCTCTCCATCTTTGCCCCTTTTGTCATTGCCTCTTTCTCTCTGTGTCTCTGCACCAGGCATGATTAATCGCCCACAGACGGCTGTTTACACAGTCTGATGGTTTGAACAGAAGGAAGTGTCTCTGAGGCAAAACTCAAACTCCCTGCCTCAGCAGAAACAGAAAGATTCAGATAAGAGGAGATGAGAGGGAAGAGTTTAACTGCTGGTGCATCCTGGAGGAGGAAAGTTTAGTTCCATATTTTCTGAATTGTCACAGATTTTGTGCATTTTGCATGTGGCTAATTGGTTCGTTTTGGGTGTTTTCATGTCACATGTGAAATATACTGTGATATAGCTTATACTGTATCCTATATATAAAGTGTAGAATTTGAGTTTTGTGATCTGTCACCTCTATGAGTATGGCTTCATTAAGTTAAGCAACTAAAACTATTCTGCCACCAGCTGATTTCAATTGAGCATTATGTTGTTAGTGGCAACAGACTTCACTCCATTGCAGTTCACCCATATACTGTGAACCACACCTTCTCCAAAGCATTGCTGACAAATGTTTCTGTGGTTTACAGAACCTTGCAATCTGAGCATTTTTTCCAGCGATTTGGAGGTCCAACTGCAGGAAGCGTGTGTTTTCAGAGAAACTGGACTTCAGAGCAATAGGCTTTCGGTCCAATGGGACATATGACGGACTAACAGGGCTTTGGAATTTTCATGGACACGGACAGTTCCAATGTGGGGAGGCGTGGCTGTGTATTTGTGTTCGACTCAGCCTCTGACTAAACCAGGAACTCCAGTTCTTTTTGTATTTCCCTCCAGTCAGTTTCCCTTTCCTTCTACATTCATAAAGCCTTACACCGGAATTTCACTGGATGCGTGTCCGTTGCGGAACGGCTGCGCTGGTTATCTGCTGCATGCTCCGCCATGCATCAATACCCACCGGCTGCGTTTGCTGTGCGGAGCGGTGCAGCTCCGCCAGACAGTGGGAGTCACGAGGACCCACGGGATCTCGCAAATTCACGCATAATCGCGCGATATAACAAGATATAGTTTCTATCAACAGAACCACAAAACCAGAGGAGTAGTAGGAAGACATCTGGGTGCACCTCCATGATTAACATCTCCTCATCCATGGTGTCAGTGGGGTGAAATGATGTCTGAAAACCTCTGACCTGTTGACTTCAGGCCTGCCTCTGCCCTTTATGACGTTTTCAAGGTGTAGTGCAGGGAAATATGATCCGCCGTGAACACTGTGTATTTTATTTAGAAAATTAACCAGATGTTTATTTTGTTTCTGTGCACGACTTCCTGCCCCGCATGATCTGCTCCGTGCTGAATTGCTGGGTTGTGCTCCGGCTGTGACGGAGGAAGCACACACACTGACTAGAATTGAAACGGATTGGCTCCGCTGCAACCAACACGCATCTGGTGGAATTTGGGGTTTAGTATAATTTTTTCTTGCACCTCCTCTAGATGTCACCCCACGTGTGTGAACACACTACGTTACAACTTATTATTATTATTATTATTATTATTATTATTATATGCTATTGGTGATGTTTTGTTTCTTCCAGGCATAAGCACTATGTAGATAATTTGAGAGTTGTGAATCTAGTTTAAAATACCTTTTAGTGTAATTCTTGGCATAAAATATTTTTAAATTATTTAGAATCGCTATCATTGAATTGATAAATTGTCCAATACTGTCTTTGCATTTTCACCAACAAGCAGTAAAGACTGCAAGAGCCAAATTTGACCAAACACAAGTCTGTCAAATCTGTAAAGTTTACTTCCCAACCTTAAGACCTGACTGTGCTTTCACTGTGCCGCTCCAGTTTCCACAGAGTTATGAATAACATGCTGGTGGCAAAATGAATCTTTTCATTTCTGTTTTGCTAAACTGAAATGAAAAAAAAGAGAGAATCATTTATATTCTGAGATATTTAGTCCAAATGAACCAAATCAGTCTTTTCAAAAACACCTTGTGGAAGTCAAATTCTACTCCGAATGATAATTCAGAAATCCCAAGGGCATGTCTCATTGTCCTGAATGGCAGTTACAGTCCTGTGAGCAATTAAAGTGTTTTAAAGCTTTTTATAAATCTTGTCAGTAAATACCACATAGATACTAAATCATGAATGAAACATGATTAGGAGTAAATTCATTTGACCCTTGAAATGTGAAAAATCCTCTCCTGATTACAAACGTGTTGTCCAAGGTCCTTTACAGCATGTTGTCACAACTGTTTTTAACGGGACCCAAAAGACACATACAATACTTTCTATGCAAAAATTGAAGTCTATAAAACCAACTTGATGGGAGAATGTCCACATCTGTACAGAAACTCTGACCCAAGCCATATGTAGAATCATTCGGACATTGGTGACGTAGAGGCTGAGGTGGTAAATTGAAGCTAGGTCGGAGAAATTAAATGTGAGATGAATCATTATACGTATAGTGATGCCTTTGACACCTTTAAGTTCAATTTACATCACCAGTCACCTATAGATCTAACCTGGAAATCCAGATGGCCCGCCCCTAGCAAATTCGAATTTGCTCTGCACAGGGATCTGGCCCCAACGAGCAGAGCCCGCTGAATCGGCATCGGACCAATCAGATCAGTCTATCTGACAGAGGCGGGCTCTGGGTGGGTGTAACATGATGACGACAGCGCTGCGCAGTCCATTCAGTTCAGCTTTGGAAGAAACGCTAAGCCAACTACACTTATCTTTTTCCTTGAGAGAGGAACAGAAGACTGCCCTAGGAGCCTTTGCTTCCAGGAAGGATGTTTTTGCCGTTTTGCCGACGGGATACGGCAAAAGCATAATATATCAGTTAGCCCCACTGTTAGGCAAACAAATGGAGCTTATTGCCAGTGGCGGAAATCCTGGGGGGGCATGGGGGACATGACTCCTCCTTCAGTAAAGCTGTCCTCCCCTAGAATCATTTAAGACACAATTAATAATGTTTGAACAATGCAGTAGTATTTATTGAAAGCACAATGTAAGCGGTGCTCATTATAATCGCGCAATAATGTGCTATTTAAATCTTAAAAGATTTAGTCCCCCCCTCCCATTCCTAGTAGTGGTATATCCCACACTCTTTCCAACGGGTGGGGCTGCTTGGCAGCAGCAGCAGTAGCGTGTGGCTGGAACTGCTGCCCACATTGTGCATCGCAGGGTAAGATGTTCACTCACACAGACACAGTTTAACTTACACAAGTTACAACACATCCCATTTACTGTTACAACAAGCCCCAGGCCCAGGCTGATCATATAAACTGTCTGCAACATTTCTCCTGCATTGTTCAAAAGCCTACTCAATTACGAGTGCTGCTAAGCTAAAAGCTAATGATTAAGCTCAGAGTTTAGTGATAGAGAGGACAGGAGAGAAAGAAGAGGGAGAGGACAGGACAAGAGCAGTCAGTGGCCAAGCACTGGGTACCTGTCTGTAGGCTCTCCACCTGTCAGTGAGACAAACATGAATGACGTGCAGACGAGGAGCGGTCATTACGCGCGACTATTACGCACGGTTGTGGCGGAGCTGCTCGTATGGGTACCTGTCTGTAGACTCTCCTCATGTCAGTGAGACAAACATCAAAGACATGCAGACGAGGAGCGGTCATTACACACGGTTGTGAGGTACGCAGTGGCAGATCTCACAGCACACTGTTTATAAACCAGTTTACGAGTTTAATTGCAGGAAATGTTTAGTTTTAGTTTTAGTTTAGTTAGTATAGACATTCACTCTGCCTGTTGGTGAGATAGAGAGAAGATTAAAGCGTCAAATTGCGGTAAAAGATGTTGTATAAAAGACAGGCTACAACTTTTTTTCCTTGTCCCCCCCTGGAATTATTCTCTAAAATTTTACTGTTTATTGTCCCCCCCAACTATGAAATGAGATTTTCGCCCCTGCTTAGTGCAATGAATATGTCGCCTTGTTTTTTGCTCTGATTGGCCATCGTGCTATCCAATTGCGTTCGGCGGCATTTAATATGCCTCAGTTAGTGCCGCCCCTTGGGTAGGAAGGGTGTATCGGTGAGGGCCAAACTCAAAATCTTTCTAGATTTGAGTCTGGATTTCCAGGCTGCTATAGATCCACTTTAGCATAAACAATCAAACAGTAGCGATATTAGTGAGCTATAACTATTCCATAAGCATCTTTTAATTGTAAGCTATGAGTCCAACTCAAATCTCAAATCTAATTCTCCTTAATATTTCATCAGTGCTGTGTCACCATCACATTGCCACCCCTGCAGCAAAGCATAGTACTGTTTTCTTTGATAAACTCACTGTATTATCTACAGGAACAATGTGTTGCCTTTCACTGCATCTCCTTTTGTTTGTGGCCCCACCAAACAATATGTGCCTTCTAACCTCCACCTCATCCACAAGTAGTGTTGTGGTAATAAAGATCGGGCTCAGTCTTAAGACAAAAAGACTTTGATTAAAAACTGGTCAAGACCACAACTGCAGGGATATCACAAGTCAACACATTCTCACTCCAACCTCGTCACATATTGACGTTTGGTCATGGACTTTTCACGTCTACATACGATGTGAAAAGTACCCTGGGTGCGTTGGTTGTTGACGTTCTGGGACACCGTGTCAAGTTCTGCCTGTTGCATGCATTGTCTTCTTTCAAGATACACTTCCGTGTTCACAGGAAATGTACCATTTGCATACATTCTCACAACAAAAGCACATGGTTAGGTTTAGGAAAAAAGAACAGGGTTTGGCTTTAGAATCTAACGTAACGTGAGCAGCACTCTCCCAGGTTAGAGCCAGTGTTTGGTGGACCCATCTACCACTGCTCTCACCCAACCAACTGGGACTTTCGCTGCTTTAACTGTCGTTCTTTCGTCCCTCAGACGCCACCAGGCGCCATTGAACAGCCACCCAGCCAACCAGCCACGTATCATGCCAATTTTAAAGATTTTTTCGTTGGTGTCCTTAGTGTTTGTCTGTTTTTGTATGGCCATGGGAAATTCTCATACACTAATTCATCTCTGCAATGCTTTTTGCTTATTTTATCGACATTTCTCTTACATATATACATATAAATACAGTATTGCATCAAGAGAAGTGAAAGAGGAGAAATCTGAGGACGGTCTGTGGTAAGCATCTTCCACATTTTATCATAAGTGTCTCATGCGGTGGGCGACTCCCACTGATCTGGTCTTGGTCTTGACTTGATCTCAACCCTGAAAAGTCTTGGTCTTGTCTCTGCCTCAATGCACCCTGATCTTGGTCATGATTTGGTCTTGATTTAGGTGGTCTTGACTACAACACTGCCCACAAGCAGCTACAACACAGTGTCAAAAAATTCCTTTTCTTGGTCTTCTTCTTGGTTGTTGCTATGATTCACTGTAAAGAACCAATGATCAGAAGGCTAATTTCCATGCAGCATTCATGAGGTGCTTTTTATTGATCTTTTATGGTTAAATTTGGCCATGTAGAGTTCGTTTATACGCACGCAAAAGTGACGATTCTTTGCAGAGTTTTATTAATGAAGCCTCTTGAGCTGTTGTTACTTCAAGATATAAACATTTAAGAGGATTTTTAAAGATTCAAAGATATTTTAAACAGCAATTTAAACACTACCATTAATCTCTGTTTCTGGTTTCTCTCTGCAATGCAGCGATTATTAATTTATGGTTTCCTTCTTTGCAGTTCCCCTTTTACTCAATCCCAACCCCGGCATTAATATGCTAAGTGTTGGTATGTTTGTGCTCTCTTGCTGACTTGGTCTTGAAATCACGCAGCATGAGAAAGAATTATTAATCAGACACCAGTTTCTCTGACTGCTTCCTACTGTTATACATTAACCGTTGCATCACAAGCTGTTTGTGCAGCTTATTAGAGGAGGATGCCGTCTCCTCTGTGTATTGCTCCTACAAAACATCGTGCAGGAGGAGGAGAAAGGAATACCCTTCAAACAGAAAAAACAACGCACATACCCCAAAAGGAATGACCTTTCCTCCTCTTTTTAGTATTTTATAAACAACAACTACACAGAAGTTGAATTTACTTTGGCCCGGAATAAAACATGAGAACATTAAGAGCTTTGAGAAAGCCAGAAAATAGACTTGAAAGTAGACTAGAAATGCAGGGGCTGTGTTTATTTTATTCAAGTGAAATAGTACACCGTAGTCATTTGTCGCCTCTTGATCCAAGATGGTCATTCTTGAAAAGAAGCTCTCAGCCTTTGAAGTTGATTATTCCTGTAAGGATAATTTCACACATAACCTTTTTTTGGTTTAAATGACCAGCTGTTCATGGAATTTATCAAGGAAGCAATTTTTTGAGCCACATAAATATTTATGCATGATGATTCACCAACCATAGTAAAACATATATATATATGTATATGAGCATGCAAGCACAGATGTTTTCCCTGGTACATCAGTGACAATGAGTTATACCAGAAGTGTGTATTGTGTGTCCTAGTCCATGTGTCCTACTTTGTTAGCAGTCCCCTAATAAAAAGAAAGTAAATGGTAAATGGACTGCACTTGTATAGCACTTTTCTTAGTTATCTGATCACTCAAAGGGCCTTTACACTACATGTCACATTCACCCATTCACGCACTGCTGGCCGAGGCAACCATACAAAGTGCCACCTGCTACTCAGTAACCATTCACATACTGATGGAACAGCCATCGGGAGCAATTTGGAGTTAGTATCTTGCCCAAGGATACTTCAACACTTGGACTAGAAGAGCCAGGGATTGGCCAACAGCCAATCTTCCGATCAGTGGACGATTCACTCTACCTCTGAGCCACAGCCACCCGAAGTAAAACTAAGCAAACACACAGTAAAGAAACAAAACAAAACACAAAGAAACATGTTGTCAACACACCATAAAATAACTCAAAGTTTAGTTTTAGTTTCACATGGGACACTAACACCACTCTCCTGGGGTAAAGTGCTGTCCACCACCCCATCCTGCATCCTTACCGGGACTTATGCTCTTCATACTACTTCCTTTTATACACCCATCAGCACATTGGTCACGTGATTGCAGTCTTCTTGATTATGTAGGTTATATACTTATTGTGGCGCACTACTTTTTGTAGGTATACATACAAGCAGTGCATGAGAACAGCTTGCATGAAACGAGACACCTCTAATTGTTGTCCTGTTTGAACCTGTTCATTTTGCCTGGAAATCCAGACCCAAATCTAGAAAGATTTAGGGTCTGGCCATGAGTAATGCAAATGGCCCAACTCAAGGGGCGGCACCAAGCATGCATTTGAAAATATCACTGCACGCAATTGGATAACACTACGACCAATCAGAACAATACACGGGATGACGTATCCAGAGCTTAGCTACCAGCAGAGCTAACTGGTAGATTAGACTCTTGCCGTATCCGGTCGGCAAAACAGCAAAAACGTCCTTCTTGCAAAGGAAAGACTCGAGCGCCGTCTTCTGTTCCTCTTTTAGAGAAAAAGCCAAGTCTAACTCGTTCACTGTAGCGGCCAAAGCTGTTTCAAACACCTGGTGTTCATCCGTAGCCATCTTGCAGTGTTTACTGACTGATTCTGGACTTCGTCGTTGCAGCGATGTCGTCATCTGTTTAGCTCGCCTCTGGCCCGCCTATATCAGATACACCGATGTGATTGGTGCAGCTCGGCTCCAACGGCATGGGTAATGAGCATTATTACTGATTGCCAGAGTGACTCGCTGAGCAAATTCAAATTGTGCTCTCACGAGAACTCTGGATTTCCAGGGTACCTGTTCATTACTTTTTAAAAAGAAGTGAGAAACTGCATGTATTGCTGATGATTCAGGATGACGCTCACCACAACTGTGCATTCAGTTTGTTTCCTGTCAGACTGTATCATCTGATATAACCTATATAACCCTACCTGGACCATTTAAGCCTACCTGGTGTTTTTGCCTCTTTAGTAAATGGTGTATTGTCAGGAGGCAGACAGGAAAGAGGAGTGAGAGAAGAGCAAGATTACTTACAATAAAAGTCCCCAGCTGGACTTTTACCCAGGATGCTGTAGTTTACATGGTCTCTGCTCCAAAGTCACATCTACTCTTAGTTCAATTATAATGAGTCAGTGTGAACATTTGGTGTCTCTGTTAACAGGTTAGAGCAGCCACACTGCCTGCGTGAGCACTGCTAATCTAGAGAAAAGGAGTCTTGCCAATTTTTTCCACATGATATGCATGGTTTCAGCAAAAATACAAAGTGAAAATTATGTTTTGTTAGTCACACTTACATTGTACCACCTTCAACTACAGTTTCAATGTCTATCTGTTACAGACATGGAAAGTTTAAAATATTTGTTTGTAACTGTTTCAAAATGAAAGTCCTCTGACAATATTTCTGTGGACAAAATCCCTTCATATGTTAACACAAGGCTCTTATTGTGAAATATTTGCATGACCGTGTTGTTGACTATTCAGTGGTTGGTTTGCACGGCTCCATAAATTTGTGGCTTTCTGGCTTTTTAATGTGGAGGTAACTCTGCAGCAGTGTCAAAGCAGCAACGCTGTCTGTGTGAACACCATACGCATATGTAGCTCAGTGAGGTAGCTGTCATACACTGGTCATGCAGGCAGTGTGGCTCAGGCGTAAGGCTCAAAGATGATCAAATTAAAACAGATACTGTTGAAAGAAATAACCTATGTCATATGAAATTTGAAAAAAAAAGAGGAACTTCCTTTTTACTTCAAACAGGCTTTCATTCAAAGTAGCCCACTCTTGATTATGCGTAACTTTAAGCCTTATTAAAATGTAAATAGGTTAGTTACATAAAGAATTCACCCCCGTACAGTTGTCATAAGAGGTAAATTGGCTAAAGAAACCGAGGCTGTAAACATATGTATTTCTGCTGTAAAGGTGGGGGGGTTGACTAGCTTCTGGTGCCAGCCTCAAGAGGTCATTCAAAGAATTGTGTTTTTTTGGCACTTAGGCACTTCATTTTTCAGCCCCGAAGGTTGCCGCTTGTTCCAAATACAGGCTCACATTCAGATCTGTCATGAAGGTTGCAGGACTAGCAGCTTGTGAGGATGATGATGAGGATGCCGTGGGGTTTAACTTGTTGATTATTGATATCCACTCAGCTGTCAGGTTTTTTTTCTGCCTCAGCAGCTTTGTGGCATCTTACAAAGCCCTGGGTTTAAAATCTTGAGTCAAGTCAAGTTCCATCGACATAAAATTCATCAATTCCAAAGTGGACGCGTTGATCTGTTCAACTCACACCCAAGTCGGTTGCCATCAGTGTTGTCATTGTAGCACTGTCCTCTTACATTGGTTTCTCCTCTGGGGGCGTTACACTGCAGCAGTAAAATTTGTTCATCCATTGGGAAAAGGAGATTAATTAAAGTATGGTGTCCAATATATAGAGTGTGTCAGAGTACTGGTCAGGATGCTTTCACATCAGCTCAAACAAATCAATCTAAACAGACACACCAGTTTGTGTGACAGCATCTCCAGGATCTCAAATGTTGTACACCAATGCTACAATTCATGTGTGACTTTGTGAAAAATTAATGTCATATTTACAACTTGCAGGTTAGCTATAAAAACATTTTAAAGAATTGATGACGCTATAGTGAGAGTAAAACTGAGTTAAGGAATCTCTTGCCCTCTTTGTGGGAATTCAGACTTGGTCTGACTGTTTAATCAGTTATGATGTCCATCTTATTAAAAATAACTGTCCTAGCTATCATTTTTACAGCTTGCTCTCTAGTGATCATAAATCTTTTACAAATACCTCCTGCCGATACACTTAGTGCTTAAACGTTTGTAGCTTCTCCATTCATGGAGGATGGCTGCTGCTGTAAACTCATGTTCACAGCAGTTCCAGTTTCATACAGAAAAAGAATGTCCACAGGAACTTCTTGCAGTGTAATCCACTTTTCTAGTTTGTCGATATGCCCACTATGTTCGAATCATGTCGAGCCGCCCTTTACAACAAACATACACAGACGCACAGTGTTCTTGCACAGCCACCTTGTATTGTAGTCCTGCCCCGTCTATACAAATGACCAGTGAGATGATGAATGTTGTTGTCATTTCTCCACAGCGCTGCACTTCTGGCAGGAGGGGAATCAATGTGAAGCCCCTAGAGACCCATCCTGCTCTTTATATCCCTGCCACAGCACACACACACACACACACACACACAATGACCACAGCATGAGAATCCCAACGACACCTCATTCATCATTCAGTCTTTCTGTGTAAAGACTTTGAAAGAGGCTGAGAGGCGATGTACTTTTTTCACCTTGATTTACGTGGGGGAAAGAGTCGGGGACATTTCTTCCAGGGTCTTCTGTGCTGACCGTAATATGTTTTTGAAAGAAAGTCTTAAAGGTCCAGTGTGTAGGATTTGGGGGCATCTTTTAGCAGAAATGGTATATGATATTTATTACTATGTTTTCATTGGTTTATAATCACATGAAAATAAGAATTGTTGTGTTTTCTTTACCTTAGAATGAGCTGTTTTAAATATGTAAGTATGGCGTTCTGATCGATTAGTATGCTAGAAAAAGACTGATGCAGTATGACAAAGATCCTAATGCAGGATGTTCTACTGCATCCGGTCGCATTTTGCAGTATGCATGCATACTTTTCTAACTATTCTGACCCACAGTCCTCTTCACATTGGAGGATACATCACATTGACTGAGCCGCTGACAGACAACAGCTTGTCAGCTTGTTCACAGAAAGAAGCCGCAATGATGGATGATAGCACATTCAAGTGACTGTTGACCAGTGGAATAGTAATTATAGGATTATTAATTGTTTAAATGAACAAAATAATAATAAAAATTACCCAAAAAAATGACATAAATGATTAATAACGTGAATAAACTTAAACTTAACTTAACTTAAACTTAGTAACAATGAAAGAGAAGTGCATAGCTCATGTAATTTTACTGTTGTGAATATGCTAGAATCTACAATGTATGCAGTTATTACTTAAAAGTTAAATTACATGCGTTGCAAAGTAACAACAGCAGAGCTCCCGTATTGATCTCCATTTCTAGCGAACTCAGTGAATGATGTTCAAATGGTCAAAGTTCAGGGCACAAAGTTATGAAGAAGCAGTAGGTCCTGATTTTATTCACACTGCATGCAACAATACGTACTTTGTAAGAGCAGCTGCAGTGTGTGCTAAAAGTAAAAAGAAAAATGATGTGATCTGGAATGCCACCATATTTTCCACCATAGTATGTGTACTGCTTAAAAGGGCTAAATTCAGAGTATATGAGTTTTCAAGACACGGTTGTCAACATGGTGGTGGCGGCTAGCAGCTAACAGTGCTAACAAGTGCTAAACAGCAGCAACAGTGCTAACAGAGCTGATAGTGTTAACCAGGGTGAACTGGAAGGTGGGTGCCGCGCCCCCGCCGTGCAGATATCAGTGATTACCATCATATGAGCGCAGCACAAAAGAGGCAGCAGTGAGCTAGCCAGTGGGATACACATATGCACCCACATGCATAGTGTTAGCTTCATATTTAGTGTACAGACATGGTAGCAGTATTGGAGTTTGGGGTTTTGGGTTCGAAGCTGCTTGCAAACTTCTGTTCCCCCCTGTGTCTGTGTTGGTTTCCTCCAGGTGCTCCGGCTTCCTCCCACAGTCCAAAGTCATGCAGGTTAATGACCCATCCCTTTCATGACCCTGTATCTGGTTAAGCGCTTACTGATAATGACAGAATTAATGAATTTAAAACCACGTTTTCTGCATAATTAGGCTTCTGTTCCAGTTAAATGGGATTAAAAGTGAAAAGTGGAAGCATAGTGGCTTCAGAAGACTCCAGCCAAAGTGGCAAAATCTGACAAACTTGCTCGTACTCCTCTGAAGGTGAAGGTGAAAGTCTGTTTGTGCATCTGTGACTAAATGTATGGTTTTGCTCTTTTTTTATTCAAAAGTCTCTGTTTAATAAAAGACAAACCCACTGACGGGTGCACACTGCTGACTCCTCTGATGAATAAAAGAAAACAGCTTTCCCTGGCACACAGTACCCCGAGCTTATTGTGGCTGACAGAAATCAGCGTGATATCAGGGAGCGCAACAGGTGATTTCCCTTTTATCTTAACAGTAATATTCTACAATATGTGAAACCTGCAGTTTGGTTCTCACCTCCGGTCTCATTAAAGATGATTCTCCTGCGATGGTGCTGTTTTTATTTTCACACACTGAGGAGTGAGGTATGGTCTGGACTTTATTGACATCTGGGTGTGTAGCCTGTTTGTATTTGTAGTGAGGGCTAGTAGGCGGTCTACTCTGTCTCTGACTGAGCCTATATCATCCCTCACTGACCAAAGACTGAGATAACAAGACTCAGGAGTCAGATGAGTCACCTGGCGACCAGCCTGCAAACACACACACACACACACACTGGAGAAAACGACAGACATACACAGCACACTACAGCTGGAGACTCTTTTAAGTTGTGTGAGATGTTGGCAGTTCCAAACAGCACTGCAGCATTTATGTGAGAAAATCTTGAACTACAATGCCCAAAAATCCTGCAGTGTCTCATCAATAAACTCAACACAGCATGCTCAGGTTTACTGCTCTAGCTGCTCTGCCATGTACCGAAGAGACGACCAAGGGTAAAGATCTAACATAGTCTCATGGAGCTTTCTCTTAGCAGGGCACTCACTTGCTGCTGATAGTGAGGAAGTTTTTACTGTAGCAGGGCAGAGGAGTGTCCATACCAAACAAGCCAGCTATAGCTGGTTTCAACACGTATGTTTTGTCATGAGAGGTGCTGAGAGTAGGGATATCCCAAGCTTGCTGTGATAGGATAATCAGAACTAATCCACCCAGTTTCTACCTGATCTGACTGTTTGTTTACTGTGAGCCATTTAGTGCAGAAATCATAGTTAACAGTCAGGAAAAATCAGGAAAAACACTGCAAACATTCTCTAGATTTTCTCAGTTTTATATTTTCATAAATGTAGCATATTACTGTATCTTTGGGTTTTGGACTGTTGGTTAGACAAAAGAAGCAATTCAAGGGCTCTGTAAAGTTGTGACTGGCATTTCTCAGCATATTCAGACATTTTATAGAGTAACTGAAAAAAATAATGAAGAGGCCTGCACTCACTGAGCTTCAGCACAAAAATGTCTCATTTCACTCAGTGAACCTTTTCTAATGCGATGTGTTTCCAGGCGCACAACACTAAAAGTCCAAAGCTCAGTCAGCTAACACCCCCAAGTTTCTGCAGAGTTAATTACATTACACCCTGAAATACAAAAATTGCTTGATCAAGGTAGTGTTCATATAGTTTTGAACACATTAGCAATGGCTTGAACTATGTTAGGGCCTTGCTTAGAGTTTTGACAATGTGGACAACTCCCATGAGCACAAAGTCAGCCAATGCTAGCTAGACAAACACATTCTCACTCCAACCTTGTCACATATCGATGTTTGGTCATGGACTTTCCATGTCCTGATATGATGTGAAAGGTACCCTGGGTGCATTGGTTGTTGACGTTCTGGGATGCCGTGTTGAGTTCTGCCTGTTACATGCATCGTCTGCTATCAAAATACACTTTGTTTTCACAAGAAATTTAGCATTTACATAGAGTCGCTTTCAAAATAAAGGCACTACATCGGTACAACACCACAAATTAACTTTTCTTTTTTTCAGCAACAGCTAATATAAATGGTTGGGTTTAGGGAAAAAAATAAAAGGGTTTGGCTTCATAATCTTACAGGATGCAAACACCGCTTCCTGGGTGAAAGTCAGGGTTTGTTGGACCCATCCAACACCCCTCCCACCCGCCATACTCAGACTTTCATCACCTTAACTTTCATTCTAGACACCGTTGAGCGCCATTAAACTATAATGGTGCCCAACCACGTATCATGCCGATGTTTAAGGACAGCTTTTTTCGTAACACCACAAGTCACTGCCCAAGCGCCGGATTTTTACAACTTCAGAGTGAGACAGACTAGGGTTGGCTAGACAGCCTCTTTTCAGCAGGATGAACACAACAGTGAGTGTGTGGCACTCTGCAGTCATTGAAATAATATGCATGAAAAATAACTAGTGGGCAGTCTTGCTTGGCTAGCTGGCTTTCACAAGCAGAATGACGGGTTATCCCAAATGATGAATTCCCTAATGATAGTAGACTTATTAAAGCCGCTACAAGGAAC
Source organism: Epinephelus fuscoguttatus (assembly GCF_011397635.1). Taxonomy (NCBI): domain Eukaryota; kingdom Metazoa; phylum Chordata; class Actinopteri; order Perciformes; family Serranidae; genus Epinephelus; species Epinephelus fuscoguttatus. Next base: position 38,426,978 of record NC_064763.1, on the reverse strand, counting down.
TTTTAACTGGATATGCAGAAGTCTCTTGTTTCTGCTGATGTCTGTGCGTGACCTACAACAGCAAATGAGACCATCGGTGTGAAGATAAGCTATTTCTATATCGTGTATATCCATACCTTTAGGAAACTGTCTCCGGGTCCGCCCCAGGTCGCTTCCAGGACGAAACGATTTACGGCACTCAGACGGCACACATCATCTCACCTAGCTGCTTACATTTATAGTGACTCTTATAAATAGTTGCTATTCCTCCTCCTCGACCCGACGTCTGCGGGGAATTAAAATAGCAGCAATCATCGGGTAAAAGTTCTGTGAAAGCACTGGACTCACCAACAGTCAGCCACGTCTCAATCACACAGAGAAAATCCAAACCTCGGGAAGTCAGGAAATCCTTTAGGATAAACGTTTTGTTCGCTAGCAATCTAGCATTTACCAGCCCAATCCTGGCAGGAGCCGGCGGGTCCACGGCGTTAGCTGTCCGGGGAGCCACACACAGAGATGCGCAGATTCACCCCGCACCAGCAGGGACGAGGAGAGCAGGGGCCGCGGGGCTGGAACACCTCATCCGGGCCGACGACAGGTACCAGCCAGGCGTCGACAGGGTCCAGCGAGTGCCGAGAAATAAAGAGGCGAGGCACCGCTCCATACTCAGTCCAAGAAGCCGTGGAAGTGCTTGCCAAACAGGCCTTCAGCCTTACCAGCCGACCGCTGCGTTTACCCCGGTGGCGGTGGCGCTTACGCCGGAGAGGTGGAGCTGGGGCGCGGCAGAGGTGAGCTGGGATCCCCGATAGGAGTGGGGGCAAAGTTTTCCCATCTTGTTGTTTCATTCATCCCCAAAACAAACACATGCATGAGCCAGGTAAGCGTCTTTACAACAATATGCGCTAGAGCTCATGGGGAATGTAGGCTTCATTCCGGCAAAACACTACCGCTTTTGGCCACAGGGTCGCCAAAATCAACTCAAAATGAAAGTTCCTTGTAGGGGCTTTAAAAAAAATACATTGTAATATCATAGGCTAATTGACTTTCTCTAGTCAATAGCCTTCCATGGAAATTGACAGTAGTGTCATTACAGTTTATGTTTAAAGTTTTCTCCGACAAAGTATCAGAAGAATTCCTATTTTACCTTCAGCAGCTCCACTCATAGATCACGTTCCATATGTAGATTGTGTAGGGAGGAAATGCATTGCTGCACAGGCCTCTATGGGTTGGACATGTACTATCACAGGTGAGAGCTGTTGTACTTGTGGCCATGTCAGGCTGTTGTATTACAGTGCAATGCAACATTACCTCTGCACAAGCTGTGAAAAGGCATGTACTCACCAGCACCACCAGCTGGTAGAGCATGCAGGATTATTAGGCTGGATGCAATTACTCTTTTAGAAGTTTTCTCTGGGGACCATAAATGTCCACAAAGAATTACATGGGAATCCATTCATTAGTTTATGGTGATCTGGCATGGACTTAAGAGTCCTTTGGGAGGGATTTTGACCTATTGGTGATGCTTGAGAAAAGGTCAGGGGTTCACCAAATTAGAAGGAATCAGCCTCTGGTGACTATACTGCAAATTTCAGTAGGATATCTTGTAGTCCAAAGTTTTGGAGCGACAGAGCAACATTGCCACCATCAGCATAAATGTAAAGTTCTTATCAGGCTGTAGACATTATATTTCACTTGCAAATGAGATACTGTAACAGCAGAGGAGATAAATGAGTCTTTGGTTCTCTTACTGTCAAGCTTGAAAGGGAAGAAAATCTAAATCCCTTTTGCACTACAGAGTTTATATCCTCTAGGACACATGTCCAGGCTCCAAAAATTGTCTTGAATATAATGCGGTCCCTTAAAATATACCCACAGTCCTTCTCCCTGCTCTCAGAGTGGGTGTGACAAGTTGAGCATTATATGACATCCCATGGGACTCAGGGAAATGGGCCACGCTGCAAAAGCAATATCGCTTTGGCTGTGAAGACATCACTGATAGCTGCGGACTATCAGAGCTTATAGGATGCCAAGGGAAATGATTATGGGATCAACATTTAGAGGAAGTGTGTTTTAGCAGCATGAGCGAGAGAGACGATTAAAGTAATATAAAAATCTACAACAAGGAGTGACAAGGGAAGGAAATGAGAAAGCTGTGGGCAGCAAACATTCCCAGAGACCTTATATGGAGATGACAGTCGTGTCTAGACTAATGGAAGGGAACAGCCTGTGACATAGAGGCAACAAATTAAACTACAGAAGACTATATGCTAAAAGGAAAATAAGATAAAGTAGTTTGACATTTCTGTTACAAAATCCACATTCAGTGTCATGTACTGCATCACACTGGCAACATTAGTATTACAGATGTGTGCAATGTGATATGATGTAGGGGAGACTGGGGTCAGTTGGGACAGGGGGACAGTTGGGAGAGTGTCTTTTTAGCAAGTTAAAAAGCACCTATGCCTATGACTTTTCACCTCAAAGTGTAGACATTTTGACTATTCCTTGCAATTTATTCACATTTTTGAAATCTGCCTCTTGTAACAACATTTTTGGCTCCTTTGTTATTTTTCTACCATATTGTTTTTAGCTAATCCACAGACAAAAAGATGTGGCCTTAAAGTTGCTGCTAGTGCTAGCTTCCTGGATTTTTGTAGGTTGCCAAATTCCATATCTTACTATATTATGTCAAAAACTCTAGCAACTGATTGAAATTGCAAACTTTGAATGGGCATATCTCATACCCCGTATGTCATAGAGACGTGAAACTTTGCACAGAGATGCATCTCCTCATGAGGAAAACATTTGCCTCAAGAACCCATAACTTCAGATTATATAGATTTTCCGCCATTTTGAATTTTTTTGAAAAACACTTCAAATGGATCTCTTCCTAGGAAGTTTGAGCGATCTGCATGAAACTGGGTGAACATAATCTAGGGACCAATATCTAAAGTTCCCTCTTGGCAAAAGTTGGAAAACTTCCTAAAACTGAGCTTCTATAAGGCAATGAATATTGCGGAGGGCGTGGCTCATCACATAAAGGTGTCTAACATCTCAAGGGTTTCACCCATCACCACGCAACTTTGTAGGCATATGACCACACATAATCTGAGGGGACCCCTCCATTATTGACCCCATCAAACAAAATGGGGGCGCTAGAGAGCTCATTTCTTATCTAGGCCTAACCGCCATATGGATTTTTACTAAACTTGGTAGATATGTAGAACAGGACGCCTCAAGGTGACTGGAGAAATTGAACTCTAACTGGCAACTGGGTGGTGCTATAACAACAGAAAAATGGCTAAAATGTGACCGATCGCTGTGGCTGCAATCGTACTATCAAATTCACAAAATCTCTGTCTGAATACATTGCTCTTCTTAATGGGTTCAGTTGACTATTTAATCTGCAATTTCCTATGACCTGTATCCCAAACACACACCATGTGAAACTGTACGTGGGCAACTGTGCACTCAGTGGGTATGAACTATTCTTTCTAATTTAAGAAAATACAGTAATTGTACAAATTTAAGCCCAGTTCAGACCAATGATTAGCGATGAGACAAGACGAAATGAAACCATTTAGAACGTTGCAGAGAAAAGTTGCAGCAGTGTGAACTGGCTGGTCTGAGCTCGACTCAAGCCAACTGATGGTGTCACCTGCAACTACCGGCGGCTGGTTTTTGTTCTGTAAAGCTTGTCACCTGTTTCTACAGCCAATCGCTGTTGTAGTGAAGTCCACTGGTCAAGTCAAAATAACTGCAGACGATGTGTTTGCTTGCTGCGGCAGGTGCTCCGTCCTTGCTGTTCACTGTATGTGCTTATACCCCCTCACACACACACACATTCTCATTGACTAACTAATTGGCGCTGCTTACTTATATTATTGTGGTCTATTGATTATGAATACAGTCCATCCGGTGCTTGTTGTGTTTATGTTTTTTGCTGTTTCATCACGACTACAAATGCAGCTGTAGCCAGTGTCTCACTATCACTATCCTCACTCATATTTTAAGAAGCTACAAATTATATTCAGGTAGGTCACATAGTTCAAGTAGTTGCATGTTTCAGCTCATCTCAGAATCTTTGGTCTGAATTGACCCATCTGATCCTACCCACTGTCCAAACCATCCTGGGGAGGCAGAATTACGGGAAAATGCAGTAAATTTGTGAATGTACATTTAACAAAATCATGCCTTTCATATTTGGGTTGGACTGTAAAAAAAAAGATGAACTGTTAGCACTCCTGTATCTGTTTAGGTGTCACATTATTTTCATGACTGTTCAAGGTTTCTGTCAGTAATGGAAGGCAATTTTGTGTCAATACAAAAGTGTCCCAGCCATGTTTTAAAATACCATTTGTTTGCCTTTACATGTACAGAAATTGCAGTTGAAGCAAACTCCGGTTGCTTTGGTGAGTTTTTTTATAATTAATTTGAAAAGTAAAGCTCTGCACACCTACTGTAGATCTAATCCAGGTATTTATTGGAAAAGCCAACCCAACTGGTGCTGGAACAGAACATACTGTTGATCTTGATTGAATATTTAGTTGATTTTATAAATGAAATATGCCTGTTTCTTATCCATTATGGGTGATCAATGACTTCCTTTCAAGTAAATATCCAATTAGTGTTCATCAAGTGACTTTTATTCATGGAATCTAAAATCTCAACTTTGCTTCAAAGCACATGCAGACTGTATCCAAACACCCTCTGTACTCCGACCCTCAGTCTGACCAGGAAAAATGACACAGAACACATTTGTCTGAGCAAACAAAAAGAAAACTGCTGACCTCTGTACTTTAGATTTCTCACATAAGCAGGTCCAAACCATAATGCATGATAATCTTTTTTATTAAGAGAATAGATTTAATACATATCAAGCATGTATTATTGCTTACAGAAGAAAACCCTAGAGGAGCAATTTCTCATTACAAATCAAAATACAATATATGAAGACAGAGTCTATACTTGATACTCGCTCCTGGGGGAACTTGGAGTGCGGGGACAGAGTTTGAGGAAGACAGTGAAGGAAATTTCAGATGAAGCAGCCAGAGCTAGTCAGTGGATTTGGATGAGGAGGAATAATGTCAGTTGGAGGCCAGCAGGGGGAACTACTAAGCAGGGTACATAACTCCTTGAGATCAGGTGGAAAGATCCACCAATCAGTCCTCTCAGGAGAAAATCCAGGAAGAGGAAGGTTATTTAAGTGTGGGAGTGGCCTATTTGAATCCCTTTTGTTTGAGACCATGCTGCAAGGTGAGTGTGTTTGCTGATCCTGTAAGTTTATCTATCTCCTTTAACTTTAGCTTATATTGGAGTTATTATGTAGCATGTGAAAGAGGGTATGGAGAATGTGCTAGGTAAGGTAGTATCGGCACTGTCTCTACCTGGAGCTCGCATGAACGGAGCCTGGGTTTGTTGAAGGTGGCAGTGTTGTTTGGGCTGAGAAAGCCATATGTAAATAAGGTAAAGGAGGTTGTTGGGTCGGTGCGGGGAGCAGTGAGACCTGGCATTAGGGGGGTGTCTCTGGACGCCAGAGATCACTGTCTAGCCTCCTGGAGGTGTCGTGGGACCAACTACACGAAACACTGGTGAAAGGAGGTTCCCACCCAATGACCCCAAAGACATGTTAGTTATCACTGCTCACTGGTCTGTATAGTTAAGCCTTGCCATAATAGCTTATCATAGGACTTAGGAGGTTATTCACTGAGTGCTGATCCTTTCTCTAGAACACAAACTGTTTATTTGAATCGAATGATCCACAATGAGAAAAAAATATGTAGATTTAAGAATCCAATGTATTAATCTGAAAGGATTTTGGTTTAAAATCAAATATTGAACTAAAATAAACTTCATGCAAAAGCTGTTTAGCCCGTAATTACGCTGATGATCTCATCTCAGAAACGTGCACCTCCTTGTGAACAGGCACTCATCAAGTCATGATGAGCGATTTGCAATATGTTTGTGCAGGGGAAGAGAGTTTGATGACTTCAAAGAAAAACAAAAGAGGTTTGAGGTGCCCCAGTAGCTCACCTGGTAGTGTGCGTACCATTATGGCTCAGCAGCCCATGTTTGATTCCAGCCCCAGCCCTTTGCTGCGTATCATTCTCCTTTTCTCTCTCCTGCCTTTCCTGTCTCTCCTCAGCTCTTACTATCAAATAAAGGCAAAATGCCCCCAAAATAGTCCATGAAAAAAAGACCAATAAGCAACAAAGCAGTTGTTTTTCTGACAGCTTTTTGGTCCCAGAACATGGGTATTTTGTAGTGACACGTCACTATGTTTCCTGTGGCTTTCTAGCCCCCAAACATGGATGTTTTGTGGTGACCTGTCGTGGTTTTGCCAGCAGGGATAGTGCCACAAAAAGCCACTGTTTTTCACTGAGACATGACTGCTTGTGCAGTGTGTATTGTGACCCCAATACTGGGTATTTTAAGCCAAAACATGATATTTTCCTAACCATAACCAAGTGGTTCTTGTGCCTAAACATAACCATGTTAACCATTGCTTGTTGAGACATTAAGTTTCATGGCATCCACTGCATGATAATGTAATACATAACATATATGTGGATTGCAGAAATGCACGGAGCCAACATTCTGGGTTAATTGGGTTGAAATACTTTTTATAGCTGCTAAGCTAAATCATCGGTAGGTTCCAGTCAGATCTGACTATAAATGCAATACTCTCATAATCATTATTAAATACACACATGCACACTCAGCTCACTTGCTTATCTTGGGCTGTCAGGCAGGAGCAAGATAGAAAAAAAATACCTGTAAATTCTGCAGTTTGATCTGTAGCGAAAGAATGACAGGACTGGGGACAGAGATAGAGCAGCGCTAATTGGCTCTCAGAGGTCGTGACCCTGGCAGGTATCTATTGATCACCATGACAACTTCACTGACGAGAAGATAAGGAAATGCCACTCCAGCATCTCGGCCTCACCTGTTCACTCGCTGCCAACAAGCCCTGCGTCCTTGGTGTGCTTGTGCCGTCCATTCTCAGCAGAGAAGTGTTGTCAACACACAAATGCACCTACAAAAGGAGTAAGAACTGACCTTATACACATGGATCCATGCTGGGTAATGACAAAGACAGACTGCAAATACAAATTCTATAAATGTCCTTCATTTCCTTGCATAAAAAATAACATTTTGAAAATACTTTAGACACAACCAAAAAAAAAAAAAAAAAACAGGAAACAAAGAATGAAGCCAGAAAAAAAGTTCAGTAGCAGATAGAGGTGACAGTTAAATAAAGTAAGCAGTGATTCATGTAATTTAGCAAACTTAAATTAGCTAAAACAAAAGCCTCCAATGCCAGTTAGGCAAAATGCAGCTTATAGGTAACTTGTGAGTCTAACTGCACAGGCCTGCAGTTGAGTTGTAGCAATTCAACAGGAAGCAATCACGTCCTCACCGCCCGCTCCACAGAGTTTCATCACTCAGGCAGAAACATTGGCTCCATATTGATTTATAACAAAACAGCATGCATCGATATTATGTCTGGATAGCGCTGCTAAGCCTTCGCAGCTCAAAACGCCATGCATTAAAATGTCACCAGGGAGCCAAAGCGCACCTCGCACGCAGGCTGTTAAATCAAACAGCTCAGCCACTGTCAAGAAACAGCAAATGACTGTGTTTGCATTTCATTTAAGATCAATTTGTTTTTCACTATTTGTTTAAGTGCTCGCTCATCCCATTTACATACAGTCATTGATACAATATTCCTCAATCTGACTCAAGGACAATAATATTTCCTGTTTTGAAGCATTACTGTGGTTTCACTTTTCACGAGACAGGCTCAGGGGATTGAAAGCCAATATTGTTAAGTATTTGTGTTCATAATGATGTAGAGTATATGAAACCATTTTTCCTTCCTCTTGAAACCCATTTAGACTGTCCTTTTTTCACGGAAACTGTTTACTTTTTATATAAATGTATCAAACAACTGTGCGATGTGTGAAAAGGCTAATTTGTAGAAAAGAACCAACAGTTAATTATCACCATTTACTGCTTTTAGCTTCTTTTTTTCTTTTTACTTAATCATGTACTCCACTGTTTTCAGTAAACAGTTTAAAGACTGGAAATATTGTAATAATACATCATTCAGGTTGTCCTAAAACATCACTTCTCTTCTCAGGTATTTAAGTGAGATAAAATATACATACACATACATGGTAAGAATTCCACAACTGATTGATGCCAAAAGTCAGCAGATATTTATGTGAAAAGCACTTTATATTAATGTATAATATATTATATCAATATTTGTTAATCGTATGCAGTTTATTTTATATTATTGTGTCTCAGATCCTCCGAACAAATCTTAAAACGTACACGGTGTCAATGGCCTTTGGTTGCCTGCAGTGATTTTAATATTTTAGTATTTTATAATTGTTTCGTGTTTGTAATTGTTCTTACTGGTTTTATTCTGTGTTATATTTGTGTACATTTTACATTGCTATATATTTGTGTTTTATTTTGTACAGCACTTTGGTCAACTGCAGTTTCTTTTTAAATGTGCTATATAAATTAACTTGATTTGATTTTTGGCTGGAGCCTATCCCAGCTGACATTGGGCGAAAGGTGGGATACACCCTGGACAGGTCGCCAGACTATCACAGGGCTGACACATAGAGACAGACAACCATTCACACTCACATTCACACCTACGGACAATTTAGGCCCTGTTTAGACGACAACGGTTTCTCTAAAAACGGAAAAGTCTGTCCTTTGCGTTTTAAAAAACTTCTGCATTTATATGACGATGTTATTGAAATGATCCCCATTGTCGTGTAAACGATCAGCCAAAACGCAACTAAAGTTTACCGTTTTCAGTTGAAATCATTGTCGTATAAATGGGACCTTAGAGTCACCAGTTAACCTGCATGTCTTTGGACTGTCGGAGGAAGCCGGAGTACTCAGAGAAAAACCATGCTGACACGGGGAGAACATGCAAACTCCACACAGAAAGGCTCCCCACCCCGACTTCGAACCAAGAATGCTAACCACTGTACCACCGTGCTGCCAGAGATTTAAAAAATCTAAGGTCAAATTGATAGGGCCCTAATGCAACTTGTGTTCATGTAAGTGATCCATCCATCCATCCTTTTTCCACTTCTTATCCAGGTGTGTGTGGCAGTGGCAGCAGGCTTAGCAGACTCCCCCAGACACCCTTCTCAACAGCCATGTCGGCCAGCTCCTCCTGGCTGAGCTGTGTATATTGTAAATATATGGATGTATATTTCAAAACAATAATTAAAGATTCTAGCAGCACAAAACATCTTGTCAAGGATCTGGGAGTGAGCTCTGGTTGTTAGAAATTAAGGTAAAGTAAGTAAACACACTATCTCCTAGCCTTCACATCTTCATCTGTAAATGCCCTGCTTAAAGGAACACCTGTTTTGCTTTAAACACAGCAATTGATGAGAAGATTCATACTGATTAACGTGTGTTGGTTCCTCTGTATAATCAAATGTAGATCAAAAATGTGTTGGGTGGTCTTTAAAAACTAAGAAAAACAGAATGAGTTTATATTCACGTCTGTCCCGACTCATATGTAGCCATGAGAGTTGACAATGCTTCAAATATAGATGTTGCTGCAAAGAAGCTACACATTTTAAAGTGTGGATGCTTCACACACATCTTCAACCTGGTAACACAGAAGATCTATATAATCATCACAGTTTGAAGTTGGACACCCAAGTTTAGTGTATTATTCAGCATCAGACTAAATTTCTCCCCCTCTGTTCCTGAGTTTGGGGCCGTACACATGTCGCGCTTTTAACCACCTGTAAAACGTGAGGTCGGCGCTGGGTTCTACTCTTGTGCCCACTCTGTGCCATCAGAGGGCACGGAGGCAGGTTGCGTCTGAGGTTGCTAAGCGACCCTAACCAGCACCATATCCATATCATAGCCTACTTACCAGAAATACTGAGTGCAGAGCTGATCATCTTCCAGGCGCTACTTTGTAAGTGTGTATTAGGCCAAAAAATATTGTCAGTGGGACAGATGTAAAGCTCTGGATAGCCCCGCCCAAAAAATGATCAACTTCTCCTCTATATTTACCACAGATACCTGACGGCTGTGATTGGTTGTTTCTTGTCACAAGACGTGCTGCTGTATTCCAAAAGTTGAATCTTCAAAAATTAGGCACTCAGGAACGCATGCATGCCGCGCTGCCGTTGCTCTGTTTGAGCATGTCTGCCGCATGTTTACGTTGAAAACAATCAATTCAAGGGTGCAAAAAATGTGGCCCCTTATGGAGTTAAATAATGGCCAGAAAAGCGGTTTTGCAGAAGTTTATGATGTCACACTGAAGTTGACCGTGGACCTTTTTGGATATAAAAATGTCATCCCTTCATCATTTTATCCTATTAGACATTTGTGTGAAATTTTAACATAATTAGCATAAGAATTTTTGAGTTATGGCCAAAAACACATTTCGTGAGGTCACCGTGACCTTGACCTTTGATCACCAAACTGTAATTAGTTCACCCTTGAGTCCAAGTGGTTGCTTTTGCCAAATTTGAGAAAATTCCCTCACGACACTCTAGAGATATTGCTTTAATGAGGATGACGATGATGGACCAATAGACGACCAATGGACAACCTGAAAACATAATGACTCTGGCATCAGCTGTCGTTGGCAACGACGAAGGAAATATTTCATAGCCTTAATTGTAGTGGCTAAATAATTAAAAAGGCTAACATGTTGTGACCACATTTTTATGCGGGCCTTTAAAAATCTTTCAGACATGGGTATGGCCTCACCTATATAGTAGAAGCCAATGAGAGGCAATTACATGACCTGGATAATAACATGACACAAATGTAAAATTATGAAAACACGAAATACCATGAGATGGAATTACACAGAAACAAATACAGGTTACATTAGATATGGAAGACTGGTCTATCTGTTTTAACACAGGCTGGAAAACAGGAAAGAAGAGCGACAAATTCCAGAAACCATGTGAGCCACACCGACATTGTAGACCAATTCTGAGAAAGATTTTTTTAAATGTCAAAGTTTCAATTTGAGTAAACTGCTGCCTCTTGTCAATAAATCAATTGAACATAATATGATGAAATTTGGATGGATTCATTTCTGTTGCTGCGTCAATATATTCGCCGTAATCACTCCAGAGTTCTCCAGCTCATAAACTCCAACACAGATTACACTGAGTCAAGCCAGCAAATAACGGCTGGTCCAGATGCCATCAGTAAATCCGAACTGCCACCTTCAGTGGTGACTGCTGTGTTACATTGACTGTGAAGGCTCAGGACAGTGTACATGCCGGCCATATGGAGCAGATGTTCCAATCTAATCAGGCACTTTTACTGTGGCCTTTTTTTATTGCATCAATATCTGGCAGATTATATGGGCTTAATGGACAGGTGGCCACATGGTAGAGCATGTGGGAGATTTAAAATCCCTGACTGAAGGCCACGCTGGGCATTATTTGCAACTGTACCTGAGCGATGAACTGTCTTTGAACATCCAGTCACAGTCTGCTTTGATTTAAAATGTTTCAAATTCTTCACCCTAAAAAGCTGAGGCCTCTGAGATATTTTAATTTGCTTTCTGCAGTTTGCTGACACATTAGATAAAGACAGATGGCCTAACAGATCCACAGCTTACATTCACTTTAATTTTCGGATTGATCTTCTTCCTTTCAGGCAGCCATTGCATTCAGTTAGTTCAGTCAGTTTGCTTTGAAAAAAGGTGTGGATATATGTTCTTTCACGGTACTTCATCAATGGGGCTTTATTATCTTTTTGTTCTGCAGTTGTGGGCAGGATCCATGTCAATGCATTCAAGGATGCTTCAGCATCTCTTATTTTTACCTTTGAAAGCATGAAACTAAAACATCCACTGTTTTCTTAGTGTTTATCTAATAGGTTTAATTTCCAATAAATATAGCCCATGATTGCAAAGCTAACAATGGAAGGACATTTATTCAACTTTCGTATGTTGTTGAGGTACTTTACTAGGAGATATTCATTTTATTGTACACTACATTTCAGGGAATTTTTGTACCTAACTGCATAGAAAATTGTTAAAATTGCTGCTTGCTTGTTGAAGGAGGGTGATGGGATTATGAACAGATGCTGGAGACTGTAAGAAGCAATACAAAACCGGAGAGCTGTATGAAGGTCAAAAGCTTGATTAAATCATATGTTTCATTTAACTACTGTTTTATGTCTGTACTAAGTATGTTCAGGCCTCTCATTGTCTCCCCATCTTTCTCATCACTCAGTCCAAGCCACCTGAGGACCCTGACATATTATACAACAGATTAGTGCTGCTTTCAGCTAAATTGATATTTTTCATCTGACCTTGTTTGTTTTCTGTTACATAAAACAATCTGGCCTCCTATTGAACCTGACATACAGCAAATTAACAATCATCTCCATAACAACATAAGTGGCCTACACTGTTCTGTAGAGATCCAAAACAGAAAATTATTTATTAAAATAAACAAACAAAAAACAACTGTAAACCAAGTGTATTTGTTGAGAATGGTGCATGCATTGCTGCATGAATACTCACTGCGCATACAGAAGATGTGAGCCCAGGTGTTTATTGTTTTAAGATTTTGGAGGCTCTGTTTTCGAGAAGAAATTTGTGTTGGCACGGTGGTACCCCTGGTTCGAACCCAGGGCTGGGAGTTTGCATGTTCTTCCCTGTGTCAGCGTGGGTTTTCTCCATGTACTCCAGTTTCCTCCCACAGTCCAAAGACATGCAGGTTCAGTTAATTGGTGACTCTAAGCTGGTAGGTGTGAATGTGAGCATGAATGGTTGTCTGTCTCTATGTGTCAGCCCTGTGATAGTCTGGCGACTTATCCAGGATGTACCATTTAACAGAACGTTTCACTTACACTTGTTTTGCTTTCATGTCGTCTGTTTCATTGTTTTAAGCCCAATTCATTGGGAAAGTGAGAAACGTGAGAAATACTATTCTTGATCATGATTATTAACACTGCCTCTCGCCAAATGTCAGCTGGGACAGGCTCCAGCCTCCCCGCAACCCATAACAGGGTAAGCAGTTACGAAAAATGAATGAATGAATGAATGAATCTTATATTATGATGAAAACCCTGTGTGTGTGTCTGTTCCATGTTTTTCTCCTCACTGACTTGGTCAATCCATGTGAAATTTGGCACAGTGGTAGAGGGTCATGGGAGGATGCGAATGAAGCAATATTACATCAATTGGCCAAAGGGGGGCGCTATAGCAACCGATTGAAATTGCAAACTTTGAATGGGCATATCTCATGCCCCGTATGTCGTAGAGACATGAAACTTTGCACAGAGATGCCTCTCCTCATGAGGAACACATTTGCCTCAAGAACCCATAACTTCCGGTTATATAGATTTTCCGCCATTTTGAATTTTTGGAAAAACATTTAAAATCTTCCTAGGAAGTTTGAGCGATCTGCATGAAACTGGGTGAACATAATCTAGGGACCAATATCTAAAGTTCCCTCTTGGCAAAAGTTGGAAAACTTCCTAAAACTGAGCTTCTATAAGGCAATGAATATTGCGGAGGGCGTGGCTCATCACATAAAGGTGTATAACATCTCAAGGGTTTCACCCATCACCACGCAACTTTGTAGGCATATGACCACACATAATCTGAGGGGACCCCTCCATTATTGAGCCCATCAAACAAAATGGGGGCGCTAGAGAGCTCATTTCTTATCTAGGCCTAACCGCCATATGGATTTTTACTAAACTTGGTAGATATGTAGAACAGGACGCCTCAAGGTGACTGGAGAAATTTAACTCTAATTGGCAACTGGGTGGCGCTATAACAACAGAAAAATGCTTAACGACCGATCGCTGTAGCTCCCCCTGTGGACCAATGTTGTTGTTTTCTAATTTTTGTTATGACTAAGTCATGGTATGGTATGCTGTACATAATCATGGAAACTGTCAGTGTGTCATTCTGTCAGTCAGTCATTCTGTCTGTCCCATGTTTTTCTACTCACTGACGTGGTCAATCTATGTGAAACTGCACATAGGCATTGAGGACTGGCATAGGTAGAAGGTGACAAAGCTACCAATGGGTATGGACTAGTGTTTAAGTAACCTTGATCCCCAAACCAGCCAAAACATGTATATTTTGCCGCCTGGTGAAATAACATGAATGTTCTAGTTCTTCAGCTGACTCCTTCCCTTATCTTGGCATCATATACAAGTCAGTTGCAGCTTCTAACCGACATTAACACCCGCATTTGACATGCAGACATATAACGGGTCCTTGAGGGCAAAGATTAGCTGCATCACCAGAAAGGACTTGAACTCAGGATGTGTTGGAATTGCTCTCTGTACTAATCCTGCTCTCCCTATTCCTGCTCAAGACTCACAAAGACAGAGAACAGCTCATTCCTCTCCTGTTCCCCTTGTCTGTACCAGCCTGAGTTGTGACAATTCAATCTGTTCAGCGTCTTCTCGCATGAATTATGGATGAACCCTACAACCTCTGAATGTGGTGGGGATTTACGTTGATCGAGCATCCCTTCGCTTTATAACTCCTCCTGCTCATGTCACAGGCTCAGTGTGGATTTGAAAGAGGTTGGGGGAAAAAAATCAAGGTAATTTGCAGAGCATCAAAGCAAAGCATCCTGTTAGCATGCCTTTATTCCCCTGTTGGCAGACTAATGATTGACTGCTGTGTGCTGAAACCCATTAGCTGTGTTCATTCTGGCATCGAGTCCCTTCTGATAACAATTAGTAAGCACCAGTCCACTTCAGGAGCCGATGCTCTGACGGTGCAGCCCTGGTCTGGTAAACAAAACCATTACTTTTATGTGTCATCTAGTCGAGTACAATTACAAAACATTTCTAGGATGGAGACCAGGGTTATGATGCCACTGAAATATGTAAAAACAAAAACCATGTGAGGCTGTACCCCTTGAACCCCTGATGTTGTTTCCTATTAACCAGACATGAGCCATGATTTACCTGTTTTATTCTTAGCCATGCTGCAACTGTGGATGGATTAGCATCCAAGGTCGCCTAACGGGGCAGGCCCAGGGGTCCAAAGTTTCAGGGCCACTAACCTAGCCATCACCTGCAAAATGTCACCCAAATTAACACTGACTGACCAAAAGGAGACTTTAAATGACCACAAAGAGATGCAAGGAAACTGCAAGAAGACACGAAGTAATGACAAAAAAGAGAGACACAAACAAAGAGACACAAAAATAAAGGCAAAACCATTACTGAGTCTGTGTGTCTTGATCCTGTGTAGACGTCGTAGGGGTGCGGTGCGCTTTTTCTAGCCCATGGCTATGATGTTGCTCTAGGAACAGAATTTCAATCTGCTGGGTGGTCAGTTGGTCCAAATTCAAATATCATATCAACTACTATATGGATTAAGATACATTTTGCACAGACAGTACAGAGAGGCCTCGGTGTGTCCTTACTTTACCTGTTCAAGTCAAGGTCAGGTTAAAGTTTTCACTCACACATCATCTCACATCTCCTGGATGGATTGGCACAGAATTTACTACACATATTCAGAACATGTATCCTTGGGTGATCCCCTGAATATTCCTTCTAGCACCACCATGACTTTGACATTTGAGGGTTTGAGTACAGTGCCTTGACAACTCTTTGATGGATTGCTGTAAAATTTGGCAGTGACATTCACAGCCCCCTCTGGATGAATTGTGGTAACCATTAGTCCAAAAATTGTTCATGACCAAAAAAACAGCAAAACCAATGACATTTCCATCATTCTCTGCTGTATTATTTTGACAGGGCCTGAACACTCCACTGTGAGGCTAGCACTAATGGAAGAGAGGACTTCCTGTGATTTCTCATACGATAAAAGCTGTTTGTTAAAATCTTTAAAATGCTCAATTACAATTACAGTGTACTTTTTGCATCATGTTCTCTTACACCCCTCACCTAAACCAGAGTGGATGAAAACGCTTCTGTGGAAACTTTCTGTTGTGTGCTACTGTTTGAGATTGATAAAGTTAATATGTGAAAATGCCTAGAGACAGCTAGCATAATAATCAAGGATTACAGACTTATGTCGAATAAGGTAACAGACTCAATACTTTTAATGTACATGGACAACATCGCAACCTCCAGGGACAAGTGAAGCCAATGCCGAAGTGCCAAAAACTGCAATTCGTTGAATGGCCACTTGAGGCAGGCTCCAAAAGCGAGTCCATCCCCATAGACCCCCATGTTAAAATGCTCAACTTTACAGCAGAAATAAAATGTTTACAACCTGGTACAAAAAACGGTTTTGGTCTTGATAGCTAACTTCCCCTTTCATGACAACTGTACAGAGGGTGAATTTTTTTTATAATTCATACATTTAAATTTTATTAAGGCTTAAAATTGCGCATAATTAAGGGCATGGTCACTTTGAGTGACAGGTGGTGTCATCAAGGGTTTCTAACTAGCCGCTGGCTGTCTGCTAGGCGTCATCTCAGCTAATTCGCAAGTCACTGAACCTGATCTCTCAGCTTTGTTTGTGCCTTTTGGATATTTTGTTTCATGAGGGAGCTGGCGCCAAGCGGGAGCAGCCAACGCCACAGGGCTAGCCAAAGTAGCGTAGCGTGTTAGCCTTAGCTAACTTAGCAGCTTCGAGTGAGGTGGGCGTGTTTAAGCAACCAGGCTTCATTTGGCCTGCCTCTTTGCCCATTTCTGATTGGCCGGGAGTTGGGCAGAGTCAGGCACTGCCAAGATGGCGACGGCCAGAGCTGACTACTTTGAGCTTCAAACCCGCTCCTCAGACACCAATGGGTGACGTCACGGTGACTACGCCCATATTTTTATACAGTCTATCTCTGAAACATGGAAGTAGCTACATGCCCATTAGCCACTTAGCACAATCATTACTGTTTTGCCGACAGCGTCATTAACAGGCGGCTCGCTCAGTGTGTGACGTGCACTTGTAGATAAAATATAGGCCTATATTAATGAAGGTTCATTAGTACGGTTTTGTATTTCTCTGTAATGTAGCACAGTGTTAACAGTGTTACTCATACTATTCTTTCTCACACCTTCAACTCAAATCATTGTGTTGCCCCGCCCAAAATACATAATTTAATAATTAAATTCATAGGATAAACATGAAGGCGACTAGTCAACTAATGGCCCTAATTGACAACTATATTAGTCAACTTTGAAAATTCCTAGTCAGGGGCAGCCGTAGTGCACACGCCCACAAACATAGACAACCTGCTGACACAACCGCATACAAAACACTAAACAATTATTTCACTATTGTCCAACGTTTCAGTCAGCCCTGTTCCAAGGGAAGTATGAAAAGAGTACAGCCTGCGTGCTATTACTGATGATCTGATGCCAGGTTTTATCCGATCGACAGTTGAGAAGAGTGATATCTCTGAGCAGTTGGTTGTGAGGGATGACCCGGGCCTGTAGGACACAATTCATCTTGGGAAATGTGTCACTGGAGCGTAACTTTATGTTCAGCACTTGAAGTGATGGAAACTCCACTGCTGGTGAAAAATGGGGGCTGATAGGTTTTTTAAAGAATAGGTTCACTTTTTTTTAAGTCTATCTTAAAACAACACTCCCACAGCCATTCCGTGTGTATATTGCATCAGTTTTTTGTTGCTGTAATTGTCCATAGGGACTGCAAAATGATCCCTTCCTAATGCATTTCCTTTGTATGAGATAAAGGGATAGAATCCACAGTCCTTGCATTATACATTCCAGATGAAGCATGTATGAGACGTCAGCAGTTTGAGACAAGTTAAGTAAGTACGATCCAAAGTCACAATCTCCTTCCCTGTGTGTTTTTCCTTACACAGTGTTTCTTTGCTGAGCCACAGAGCAGTTATCTTTGAGAATATTGGCTTAAGATTGAACATCTTCCAGCATCATTGTATGGCAAAGTAAAGCAAGTGCCTTGTTTCACTGTTACCTAAACTTTAATATTACTAAAAACAGCTGGCTAGATAGGCTTTTGTTACTTCTTCTGTTACCTCTGGTCTCTGTAGTGAGCCCTCACTACTTGACTATATTAGTCAACTTTGAAAATTCCTAGTCAGGGGCAGCTGTAGTGCACACGCCCACAAACATAGACAACTTGCTGACACAACCTACAAACCACTAAACAATTATTTCACTATTGTCCAATGTTTCAGTAAGCCCAGACACAGGAGGATGGACAGATGAGCTACTGGCAGCTGCCACCATCCAGACACAGAAGCATCATCCACTGTTAAACAGCAACCAAACACAATAAATGCTCCGTTGTCACATAATCTAAAGAGCATTATTGATTTATTTATTCAGCTATGATGTTCATGTTTGGAGCCTTGTAACTGGGTGCTCATCAAACATTCTGTACTCCTCCCTGTATTCAGCTGTGCCCAAATTCTCAACTCAAAGTGGTTCATTTACTTAATCAAAACTATTTCCATGTGTAAACAAGTAGCTGGTCCAATTCATGCCATTCTCACATAATCCATCTGTGGTATTGGGAGCATACTCTTCACATAAGTACACTGAGTATATGTTCACAATATCAATGTGTGTTTCAGATATTGTGCTCAGGTACTTCTGCCAGCAGGCTCTCTAGATGTGATTTTTCTAAGAATGCTCTCAGAGCAGGTTTTCACATTTTCATTTCTGCTCATGATTCTGATGCCCTTTTTTTTGGTGTGTGTCAGACACACTCCTCTGTCTCAACTCGCATCGATTTTTGCCAAGCACTTTTTAAATCCATAACTCTGCAGGTTGCATGCGGAGACACAGAAGCAGCGGTGGTGTGGTGCTAGCAGGCAACAGGTATAATACTGACGCAACAAACACTGAAGAAAAGAAAGTCACCAGGCATAGACCGGGGCATCACAATAAAAAAAAGATCTTTTCCCCTCTTCATATTCTGAGCTGTTTTTCTGCAGCAAAACTTTAAAAATCTTGATTGTTACTTGGGAATCCACAGCAAGTGTACTATTAAGACATGATAAATGGTGTGTACTTTTTATTTTTGGAAAATGAACTTACAGTTTTTTTATAAAGTATATTCTGAAAGCTCACTGATCACCATACCTCTTTTTCTTATTGTTTACTGCCCACCAGATTTGCTCCCGGTCATTATTTCCTGCTTACAGAGACTTCCGCTTTGCCTGAAGCTGAACGTTGCCAACACGCACAGAAGGGGACCATGGAAACCATGGCAAAATTAACCTGGCAAGTTTGAAGAGATTTTCCCAAAAAAATGACCATAATAACAAAATGTGCCATGCTGGGTCCGGAAGTCTAATCCTCACCTGCTGTGGATACATGCCTGTGGAGGAGATGATCATTAGTGTACTGTGTTAAAGGGCCAGTGTGTAGGATTTAGTGATATCTAGTGGTGAGGTTGCAGAACTGAAACTTTGCCCATGTGCCAAGTGTGTAGGAGAACTTGGTAGCTGACGCAAAAAGTTGAACGGCCCTGTGGAGAGCCAGTGTTTGGTTTGTTTGCTCTTGGCTACTGTAGAAACATGGCTGACTGGCGCGTAAGAGGACCCACTCCATATGTAGATACAAATGGCTCATTCTCAGGTAGCGAAAACACAACAATTATTAATGAAAACACAGTGAATATTATATGCCATTTCTGCCAATTGATGCCCCTCATTCCTACATACTAGGCGGCACAGTAGGGCAGTGGATAGCATTGTTGACTCACAGCAAGAAAGGGAGCCCTTCTGTGTGGAGTTTGCATGTTCTCCCTGTGTCAGTGTAGGTTTTCTCTGGGTACTCCAACTTCCTCCCACAGTCCAAAGACATGCAGGTTAATTGGTGACTCTAAATTGTCCATAAGTGTGAATGTGAGTGTGGATGGTTGTCTGTCCCTATGTGTCAGCCCCGTGATAGTCTGGTAATTTATCCAGGATGTACCATTTAACAGAACATTTAACTTAGGCCATGTTTACACAAAAACGATCCACTGAAAACAGAATCGTTTCTCATTTTCATTTTGAAAAAAGTTCCACGTTTAGACGACAATGTTTTGATAACAATCGCTGTGCACACGGATCCGCAAAAATGACCAAAAATGCTGCAGTATACATGCCAGGCCAGTAGTTGGCAGTGTGACGCTTACGCTTCCTTCTACAGAGCGGCGATGTATAAACAAACAAAATGGCAACTGGAAGAACTTTGTCTGGACGGACGACGAGGTAGAGTTGCTACAGTGAATCTATACCATGATGGGGAAGCGTTGATAAATTCAACAGGGTGAGCAGCACAAGCAGAGCTTGGGAGTCCGCCATTGTTGTTGTGATGGTCGACTTTCTCGTGCATGACTAGTGACTGAAACATGCGCATGTGCGAAAAGTCTCCGTTTTCAGAGGAACTGCATATTGCAAGTTTACATGACAACGGAGACAGTGCCGTTTCCAAAAACTTGCACTCTGGAACCTGTTTTCAAAACGTTGCGTTTTCAGGCACCCAAAACGCTGGTGTTGAGTAAACGATCGGTCAAAATGCAACTCAAGTTTACCGTCTTCAGTTGAAATCGTTGTCGTATAAACGGGACCTTAATCTTGTTTTGCTTTTATGTTGTCTGCTTTATTGTTTTAAGCCTAATTCATTGGAAAGGTTTCACAATGTGAGAAATACTATTCTTATTTCCACATTCAAAAGTCACAAGCTAAAGCAAACAGTAGCACCTCTAAAGCTCACTCATTACATGTCACAGGTTCTTGTTTGTTTCCATACAAAGATTGAAATGTAAACATCACCCTCTGTCAGCAGTCGCCCGCTGGCTCTAGCTTCATATTTAGTGATAAGACATGGTAGTAGTATCGACCTGCTGATGCAGTTAAGCCTTCACAAGAAAGTCAATACGCTTTTTTCACAAAATTGATTAAAAATAATAGAGGCAAGATAGTACAGGGGTGTGGGTTTGCACTGCCACCTCACAGCAAGAGGGTTCTGGGTTTGAATCTACTGGTCAGCTGGGGCCCTTCTTCATGGAGTTTACATGTTCTCCCCGTGTCTGTGTAGGTTTTCTCCAGGTGCTCACAGTCCAAAGACATGCAGGTTAACTGGTGACTCTAAATTGTCCGTAGGTGTGAATGTGAGTGTGAATAGTTGTCTGTCTCTATGTGCCAGCCCTGTGATAGTCTGGTGACCTGTCCAGGGTGAACCCTGCCTCTCGCCCAGTGTCAGCTGGGATAGGCTCCAGCCCCCCCGTGACCCCTAACAGGATAAGCGGTTTTTGGAAAATTAATGAATAAACATTTTAAGTGTGTCATGTTTCGTGTTAAACACCTGCTAGTACAGACAGTACAGTCACATGCACGGAGTGTATGAACCAGACAACAGCCGAGAGTTTCTTTTGGATTGTTTGGCTAACTCATAGAATTAACGTTCAAACCCAATATATCTCTCCACCTATGTATGGAATGGGTGTATGCACTCGCACATGCTTACATCTAGTTCCCAACAGACATACAGTAGGCTTTGTTCTGTGCTCACAAAAAAGATGCAGTGGCTGCTTGTATTTCCATCAGAGACACAATTAAGCTAAATTTCCTCCCCCGCTGGCTCTGCTGTGTTGAAGGGGCAGCAGGAGAAACCCGATGGAACAGATGGTTGTTGTTTTGGACCTCACTGGATCAGTAAATACCTTCTTCAGTGTGCTGTACAACAGCTTTCTTTTGATGACATTTCCAACACATCTTATTTGGATGAGTGAAATATTTCAGTTGTGCTATGTGACTATGAAAATCGGCTCATGCCCACTGAAATGTCGTGTGTTAACATATGCTTAGCAGGTTAGTATTTACTGAATAAAACTGTAATGTTTTTCTTAGTTTAGTTAAACATTCAAGTTGTGTTGTAAAGCGGATTCTCAGCAGCATGTTTTGTATTGCACAAATCACACGCTTTACATGCTTCACGAATCAGCCAGGTGTGATGACAAAAGCAGGAGATATCAGCTCAACAATACGATCTTTTACAGGTTTTGTATGAGACAGCTGTATGGAGTATTTTCACGTCACATCACTAAATGCAGAAGTCATCACAGTTATTCCCTGCTCGGTGGCAAGCACAACACAGTCAGCATCTGCCTTTGTGCATTTCACAAACGCTGCTAAAATGTTAAAGAGCCGTCGTGCAATCAACTGCACAAACAGATCCAGAAATAATTCAGGCAGAAGATTTCACAGACAGCTGAAGGTTAAAGAGAAGAGGCGCAACAGGAAGAGACACTTCTCGAGCAGGTGAGTTGCATTAACTGATCACTCGCGCTTTTCTGAAAAACATTTTACAGTCTGTTCACAGACCATAAAAATGCCTTGAAGTCTCTGAGATTTTGATCAGGCTGACAAACCCGACATCAAGGCATGCATCCATATACTATATAGACAGATGGGTGACAAATAACATGAAAAACCAACATGAAGTATCTCAGTGAGGTGCTGTTCTACCATGGGCCTCCACAACAGCTTTAATGCTACTTGTCAATGTCATAGAGTCCCCAATTTTTTGAACTTCATTAGAGGGATGAACGTCATTTTTTCCTAAATCTGCTCCCTCATTAAAAGGAAATTTTGGTTTATTTCAACCTGTCTCCTATCGTCCTAAATTTGTTTCAAGTGACTAGTGACATAAAAATAATAGTTAGCATGTTAGCCGTTAGCCTAGATACAGCCGGGGCGCATAGTAGCGTCAGACCTGTTAAAACGTAAGTGAACGGGCATCCTTTCAAGTGCAAAGTTAGTCCACTAAACAAGCTTTTTTTCCACAAAGACCGCCTCATATCGTTAGGATAAATGTCAGAGAACATATAGAAAATGACATGTAAACGTGTTGTCTTACCTTACCGGTGTGCTGCCATGTTTGTTTACCATTTAGCTCTGCTTTCCAAAGCGCGGCCGAAATATCGCGAGAACAAGCAGCGATCTCATACCGTGCCTGAAATCTCGCGAGAACAAGCAGCAACAGCTGGAAGGCAGAACCGGACAGTAGCCTGAAAAGTTCATTCATTTATTTTATGAAAGATTTATAGAATAATGGCTGACTTTTTGCCAGACTTCGACTTTGTGGAGGAGGAATTTGATTTTGCAGAGTTTGTTGGCCGCCCTTATTTATTTGAGCCAGAATACACTGACGAAGAGCTTCGTGAAATTGAAGAACGGAGGAGGAGAGAGAGAGAGAGGCGCAACAGGTAGAGGACGAGAGAGGAGGAATGGCTGCTGCAAGGCTGCGTAGCTCTGGAGATTGGTGGTGTACCTGTGAATGCTGTGCCCCAGTGCCCACAGAAGAGGAATGCCTCTGTTGCAAGGAATGGGACCGGTTGCAGCCTTATTTTCAAGGTCTGGATGTGACCGAGGACGAGACACCTCCACCTGGAGTAGTATCCAGCTGGGCTTTATCTAGAGCTCGTCATTTTCTGTATGTTCTCTGACATTTATCCTAACGATATGAGGCGGTCTTTGTGGAAAAAAAGCTTGTTTAGTGGACTAACTTTGCACTTGAAGGTTGCCCGTTCACTTATGTTTTAACAGGTCTGACGCTACTATGCGCCCCGGCTGTATCTAGGCTAACGGCTAACATGCTAACTATTATTTTTATGTCACTAGTCACTTGAAACAAATTTAGGACGATAGGAGACAGGTTGAAATAAACCAAAATTTCCCTTTAAGTGTTTGATGATAGTGGTGGGGAGCGCTGTCTCACGTGCTCAGCTGCTTTGAGATTAGGTGAGTGTGATGTGATCCAGCATCACGATTTACATCATTTTTATACCTTGTGCACTGTATGGAAGCATCTGCATTTACGTTAATATTAAGTCCGAATTTTTCTTAACTTTGACATGATATGTGTCATAAAACTGGTCATTTCTTTTTCTTTGTTGTGTAGGGATGCCACCTGTTGGGTAGTTTGGCCCCTTTGTGTTTGTGAGGATGTGGGAGGGGTGTTGTGCCATTTGAAAAGGATATGCATACCTTCTGTTTACTCATTAAGCATGTTAAGAGTTTGCAAAAAAAGGGATCTGCCCTGTGTACGCAAAATGAAAATTAAAAGTTAGAGCTGTTATACTGGTGACCAAATTTACTTTAGCAGTGACAGGAAAGTCCACAGTGACAGCAGGATGTGTTTATGATAATCCCAGTCACCTGAGACAAGTGTCCATTTATATTCATGAGACAATGTCTTCAGGTGATTCAAAGTGGGTTCTATATGCTATCATGCTTCAATGAATTTATTTGACAGTCTCCAGGGTGGATTTACTGGGTAGCCTATACAGGTGGTTATTATGCCCCGAGAAAACATCGCTCGTGTTATTTCCGAGGTGCATGTGAAGGCGGCACAAGTCGTCAGCTGCCCATAGAACTTTCCATGATAATTTAGTTTCACTTTGCTCTCGCTGTGTGTAATCTACTGACTGTGGTTACACATGGGAATTTATTATTTTTTTTAAGAGATGTTAATTTCCAGTTTAAAAAGGGGGGGAAGTGGTCTTTTGGCTGAACCCCCAGCTCCTCACCCCCGCTCCGGCTTTAGTGCAGTGGTTCGCTCCCCCTAGCGGCGGAGCTCGCAGCTGTGGAGCGTCACAGCGCCGGTGTCCGTCCCCCAGTCAGAGTGAAAGTTGTCTCCGCTTGGAAAAGCGGGTGTACGGGGCTCGCTAGTTTCCACCGCCGCTGCTTCACACGCTTTCTCCCGGAGAGATGAGGCGGAAGGAGAAGAGGCTGCTGCAGTTCGCCGGGCTGCTCATAGCGGCTCTTCTTTTCCTCCCCAACGTCGGGCTGTGGTCTTTGTACAGGGACCGAGTCTTCGACAACTCGCCCGACACAGTGGACGGACCAGGCGGCATCCCCCAGATACAGGTAAGGAGCTCGGCCGCGGGTGGCTCACTGTGGCGGGGAGGTCTCCACGGTCTATCCGCTGGTCGTCGGCTGCCTCGCCGTGTACCAACCGTGGCGAGATCCGCCTGAAACCCTTCAAATGTTAGTTTGTTCGCTGCAGTGGCAGCAGAGATTGAAACGCTGCGTACTTCCCCGTGCTTCTGTGCTCGCCTCAACGGTTCACCCCCCCAATACCACCAACCTTTACATTCCCATACTGTGTGAGTGTGTGTGAGTGAGTGTGTGATGCGATTTACAAAATGGACCTCCTTTTAGCACTGTGCAAGCATGGCAGGTCATTAGTTACAGCGGCTCGGGTGAACAGGGAGCCACGTAGCTAAGCCGAAGCTGGGCGTCGCAGTAAGTTACAATAACACTGACTTCAGGAAGTTGTCAAAAAATGTGAAGCTGGTAGTGCTGCGTTCACAGGTTGACAGACGTCAGCACACACAGTTGCAAAGGTGCAGCAAAGGGTCAGTTTTAGTGGTTATGTATTCACGTGGTCATCGGCTCAGATTTAACAGCATGGTGCTTTTTTTGGCCACAGTGTTTTGTAGAGTCAGACTGTGCCCCCCATGTAGTCATCTTCTCTTTGCATGGATGTTTAAAGCCCCCTATGTGTAGAAGTGATATGTTATTATAAGCACATAGGGCTGCAACTAATGTTTATTTACACTACTAATCAATCAGCTTATGCCTTTTATGATTACTGATTGAGTTTATAGACTGTCAGCAAACCTTCCCAGAGCTTGAAGGTGAGGTCTGAGGTCACATTTCTCAACTAACGATACAAAATCCAAAGATTTTCCAACCACAGTGACATAAACTAAAACCTCAAACAGCAGCAAATCCTCACATTTGAGATGCTGGTATTATTTGTTTCTATTTGTATTTGTTGATCGTTAAAATTAGCTTTTATTTTCAGCAACTTGATAAATTAAAGGAACACTTCACCCACCACATTACCATTTGTAAATCAATAATTCACGCTGTGTTACCTTGAATTAGTGAGGGAAAGTTTTTCTTGCATGCCTCCACGGAAAACGGTGAACATATTTATGTATTGACTGACTGGGGACCACATGTAACAACAGCAAAACTACATCAAAACATCCGTTTACAAACTCTCACGTGACTTGTGCAGTTGAATCCAAGTCTTAAACACATGCATTTTTGCTTAAAAATCTTAATTTTGGAGTCAGACTTTAAAGAGAGCATGGATAAGTTTCACTATTAGTCAGGTTTATTTTTTATGTATTTATTTATTATAGCGAAAATACATGTGTTTGGGGAGTACTGAGGATGCAAAAATGAGACTTGGATTATACTGCACGAGTTGTAGGAGAGTTAGTAAATGGATGTTTTGCCATTTTCCATGGATGCATGTAAAAAAACAACAACAAAGTTTTCTTCACTAATTCAAAGTAATAGGGCACAGCAAACTGTTACACAAATGGTCATTTAGTGGTTGAAAGATTCTTAAAGTAATTATTTCTTTCAGTGTTACAAGTTATTGTGTTTGTAAAAATGTCTTTTGGTCAAGTCATTGTGACACCAAGTCAAACATTTTCAAATCCTTTACAGCGGTAAGACATTGTTTTACTCACGATTCAGTATAAGTTACATTTTTAAGCGATGCTTGCTGCTGTTTTAGAAGAACATCAGAAATCCTTAAAGACCCATTTAGCTGGAACAAAAACTACCCACAACCAGTATAATAAAAAATAGAATAAAATTGTGTCAATGTTGTCAAAATGTGTTTTATTTATTCATCTAAACTGAATTAGCAGCTAAAGTGTTATTGGGTGCGGTTACATGATGGCTTCTCATTCGGAATGAAATAAATCTGTAGAAAATATCAGGCTAAATGGGGGCGGTATATCTGTTTTATTAAAAGCCCTGGAGGTCTGAGTGTATAACATATGGCGTTAGCTCCTAAAAAAAAGACCACAAGTGGCGGGATATCTATCTACCTATCTGCCAGTGAACTTATGAACTTATTGTACCTGTAAATTAACTATTTGCTTCAACTATGCATTTCCTTGTTTGTGAGTTTGTCATACTGGGGTAAAATAATGTGAATATGGAAACATTAACATATTAATTGTAGACACAAAATCATGTTTAAATTGTATGGTGAAGCATTTCTAACTGTAAATAAACCCTGTTTCAATCTCAGAATGAAATAAATCTGAATGAAATCATTCGGAATTAAAGTTTTTCCAGGTAGTTTACATGGGAAATTATCATTCCAATTGAGGGTTTACACAGGAGATCAGTTTAATCGCCTTTTAATCGCCTGTATTCGGGTCCGCGCAAGGTTTGGGGCAGGGAAGGTTTCTGATGGGAAGTAGTCCTCATTCCAGATAACAAGATGCTTGACGACGCCGTTCTTAGTGCCTTTTTCAGGCTTGTTTTGCTTATATTCTTGAAGCAGCAGTACGACAACAACCTTGTTCTGCTAATGGTTCATCTGGTGAGGAGGAGAAGGGAGGTAGAAGGTCGAAGAAGGGAGATAGAAGACCGTGCTTTGGCGAATGGAAAGCGGTGAGTGCAACGAGTCCGACTGCTCTATCTCAGCTCGTTGCTATGTGTGTTATATACGTCATCGCGCCAGAAGGGCAAGGAAATAAGCATGCGCAGAAAGACCAGAATGAACTTAAAGAGGAATGAGTACAAGTGCGAGAAATTCTTCCATTGGGAATTTAAACAGAATATTCCAGCCCCTTACATCGGATTGAATTATCAATTGCATTGGCCATTTTCATTCTAGATGTTTACAAGATCACTTTTAATAGGAATGAACTTTCATTCTGAATGAAAAGGGAATTAAACTGTCCATGTAAATACACTCACTGATTTGCTCATCTTGTGGGAAACATCTGGAACTACAGTTTAGTTTTAGGTTCATTTATCTATATAAATGCTATTTTCTCTCATTACTATATTAGGCTAATATCTAGTAATGTATTTATATTTTTCTTGTTACATTCGACACAAACAGGGAGAAGAGCCAAGTCCTGTTGCCATTGTTTTTTGGTTTAACATGCTTTGTGGTCAAGTTGGACTTTGTCAAAGAGGTTTAAAATCAATTTGTCTGAACAGGAGACAGAATATATCTGTACCAGCAGGACAGAGGAGTTTTAAAGGATTCTGGAACAAAGTCATAGGGTTGGGCCTTTCATGGTTCAACTTCTGGTTATTTTTTAAGGAGAATGGGAGCTGTGGCTTGAATTGAATGCAATAATCTTTTTAAAAGTAAAGTAAAAAAGATGAATAACTGTGAGGCTCAAGCAGGAGCTGGGTGTGTTGTTTTGTTGGTCCACATAGAAACTGGAAAATCTCACCAAAACGGAGCCTATTTGGCAGACAATAGTAGCTCCTCTAATTCAAATGAGGCGATCTGCTGAATGGAGGCTTTCACTGATGGTATGTGTGTGTTTGTGTGTGTGTCTGTGTGTGTATGTGCATGTATGTTAATGTGAGTTTTGGATGGCGATGGTGTTTGTCCAAAGTTCAGCAAACTTGCTTGACTAGAAGCATTTTAGAAATTAAGTAAGGAAGCAGAGTTCTGTTTTGATGCGTTAGCTAGAACCTGTCTCATAAATTGTTTGTTGCATGTGTCTCTTTTAGTAGAATAAAACTGGAATAACGTATGCAATAGCGCTGTAAACAATTCTTTTCATTATCAATTCATCTTTTAGTCTGCAAATGTTGACAAATCCCCATCAAAAGCCCACACTGATGTTTTCCATGTGTCGTTGTTATCGGCAGCTAAAGCTAATTTGCAGGCTGAATTGTGGGAATGATAAAGCCAGCTTAAATCTTCTCCGTGGATTACTTTTCTCAGCTCAAGTTTGGATTTGATATCTTAAATGACAAGAGATGTTATGAATGGGATTAAAGGACATCTACAAGGCCGGGAAAAGCCTGTTACATATTAGCAAACTGTGATAACAGCTGTCAACCTCCAGAAGAGTTTGATAAGAGACAGGCAGGCTGAATTGAGGCCAACTTGCTTCAATAAATTAGGAGCCTTTAAAGGGAGAGTTCAGCCCAAAACAGGAAGACAAACATTTGAGGCTAACAAGGTGCGTCTCAATTATAGTGGACAATTGACAATTCGCCATCGATTTACAAATGTCAATAATCGATTATCTAAATGTTCATTATAACATGATGTTGACGCAATGAAAGAGGTAGATCTTGACCATGAGGTCTGCAGCGCGGAAAGGCTAGAATGACCATGTAATTCATCGTCACTAAAGGCGGCAGTTGCAAGCATGTTACTCCAGAGACTAGCATTAATTAACGGAGCAGCGATCATTACGTAAACTGGCTGACCAACACATACTGCAGCATTTAACAACATAAAACACCTCTGTGTTGAAGAAAATAACTCTGCTCAGTCTGTTTCACCTTAAAAACACCTTCGCCCGGCCTGCTCAGTTTCTTGGCTTTCACTGGAGATAACGGAGAGTGAGGCTGCTCGCACTCCGCTGCTGGCATAACGTAAATAACAACACAGCGGCCGCCCTGGAGCACTCTGCCTCCCCCTCATATTCTTATACAGACAGGAGATTTGTGAGATGCTTTCAAATTTATTAATTCATTAATGCAGTTAACTTTTTATAATAAAAAGGATTTGGGCCATATATTATTCAAGAGAACGTGAGTTGCATACTGTTTCTGCTGAAATATTACACTACGGAAACACTGGACTCTAAGTCAGCATGTATATATCCCATATATATATGTCCCACAATGGATTCGTGTGAGCAACTACAGATAAATACAATCTGACTGACCAGGGGTATGCAAGTAAATTCATCAGTTTTTAAGTTATGGATAACTACAAATACAGTATTTTGATGCATCGAAATGCATCGCTAATTGTTTTATAATCGAATCTTAGCCCTCTAAATCGTAATCAAATCGAATCCTGAGGAGTCTAGAGATTCCCACCCCTAGTCTCAATTTCATTCTTGAACAAACATGACAACTGGCAATAACTACTAACTTGTTCAGCAGCCATCTTTATTTCTGTTCATTTAAGGGCCTTGACACACCAAGGTGACGGTCGGCCATTGTTGAGCAACTGTTGCCCTAGTTTTGGCGGTGTGTGTTCTGTACCGTTGACACTGTCTGGGCCTTGTCGGTTTTATTTGGCAATTCGGGATGTTGAATCTGAGAGTGAAATCACTGTGATTGTTCAGCTCGGTGGACGAGAAGAGAAACAGAAGTGAGGAAAGCAGATAAACAGCCAAGAGTCAAGAGGCTGTGGCATCAAAACAAACTTGTAATATTAGGTAAGATGATGTTTTTAGCCGTTGAGCTTTTTAGCAGAAATGTTTAGGAAGTGTTTGGGTTATTGTTTGCTAGCGCACAGTAAATATAATTTGTTCTTTCCACATTGGGTTGAGCTGTTAATGTTCTAACTGGCTAACTAGCATTGTGAATTTGTCCAGTCGGTCCTCTTTTTATGACGAATACATACTAGCGCTGCCTGCTGGTATGGCGAGTTATTTCCTCTCAAACAGGCACAGAACGTACGTGCTAGTTGGTTGCTAGCTGTAGTCTTTGTGGTGTGTTCAGGTGCAACTTTTTGGCTGAGACACACACGATGAGAGGCAATACAACAGTCTGGCTTTACTGTCACAAGTTCCTTGATGTTGGTTCGGTGTGTTTGGGTGGGAAATTTGCAAAACCTGGGGTAGTGAAGGAATGACCTGCACTACACTCCATATGACTGGCTAGTACTCGTACTTAGTTAGGTTAAAGCAAAAGGAGTAGGAATGGTTAGGGTTAGGGTAAGCCAATCAGGGACAGTAAAATGGGCCATTCCTTCACTGTCCTAGGATTCAGAAATTGGGCATCTGGGCCCTAAAGGCCAAAATCTAAAACCTTCATTGGTGAAAAACCAATGATTATATGAGGAGCGGATTCATTTGGACGTGCTGCTCTGATTCATTCCTTGCAAAGCTAACGGACAATGTGATTGTTGTCAACTGTCATCACCTGAGCTGAGTCTGACACATTTTGTCTTGTGATGAATATACTAACTATTCTGGTCAGTTGCCTCACACATTATGTGGCCTTTGCTGTGTGATATAGGGCTTCTGCACTTTCCTCCCACATATTAATGTTAAATTTCTATTGGTGGTTTTTATTTCAGGCTGGAGGCCATAAAGAACCCTGCACATTAGCTTACAAACACCTTGCACGCCTGCTTTGTGACAGCCATTGTCTGCTACCGCAGTGGTGACTTGTCACTAGGGCTTTATTGTTCTCAACTTGCTGATCAAACAAAAGATGTAGATCCTCAGATGTTGATATACAGGTACAGGCCTGACCTAAGCACAACAGAGTACCTCTCTCTCTGAGGGGCTGACCCTCTGTACCGTGCCAACACAGCTGTATCTAATACAGTGATATAGTAGTAGTGTAGGCTATAATCATGTGCTCATGCATACGGTGCCTCAATGAGTATTTCACACTGCTCTAGCAAACATCAGCTGCCTCCCAGCCTCCCCACCGTGACAGTGACAGAAAGGTAATTTGCACATATCCCGTCTCTTATTAAGGAAGCCTGTTGAAGCAGAGGTGGCTCGGCTTCCTCCTGCCTGCTCCAGCAGCTCAGGTTAAGTGGAGGTGAGAGAAGATGAGAACAGCGGGTAGAATTAAAAAAAGAGGCCATATAGTCTGACCTTCTGCCTGCTGTGCTGCCCAGCTAACTGGAGAAGGTGCATTTACACCCACCTCTTTTTATGCATGTTTCAATTTGTGCATAAAAAAAACAACAAAAAACTGAAAACATTTTGAAACCAAAAAATTTTAAAAAATCATTTACAAAAAAGGTCTTACGCTTGGGGCAGGTGGAAAGGATGGTGCATCGATAAAAGGTAAATTGTGACTAAGCTCTTTGGAAACAGATTCAGTGAATAAATGATGACGTACAGTCATGACATCCTGTCATTGCATAGACCACCGCAAGCTCTCTGCATCGTCTCTGGATGGCTTTTAGCACGCTTATGCTCACAGAGCTGGTACCAGAACTCTTCCAAGAGCACCTAGGTCTCGTACTAGTTGTTTAAAACTTTCTATTCCCATTGTGCAGTGTGCTCTCAGTCATTATACATCCATTTTTTCCATTGCTTTAAGTTTGACTGGTGCTCTTTTAATTACATCATCTCAATACGCCCTTCCCTGCAGTGCCACCTGACTGGAGAATTGGCACTACCCACTGCTTATCTCGATGAACCACCTCCCAATATTTGCATAACATTAGAGGATAGAACAGAGCGTACCATCACAATTTATTTTGCAGATTTGGTTGAAATTTGTGCTACATTTGGATGGAAACCCAGTTGGTGTCTGCAGTGGCAGAGACGCATGCATGTCCTGACAAAGGCTTGGCAAACGTTGCAAAAGCATTCACGCTATCTCCCCAAAGCATTCAGTTTTCCCATCTAGTTTTAATTAAACAGGCAGGGGTGCCATCACTTTATTTGTAAGATCAGTCGAGCCTCTTATTGTCTGAAATATTTCACATGTTCCACCGTGATGGGTGAGCCTCGTGTTTTGAGCTGGCAGACGTCAGCAGGCTATGTTGCTGTCCAAATATTAAACTGAACATTGAATTAAAAATATGGATTGTATTTGGTTAAATGCTTCCATTGTTCACAAGGTCGTATTAGACTGTTACTAGTGTCTAATACTGTTCATATTAGACACTCTAACTTTGGGAACCACTGCACTACTACTTAGTTAAAACCTGATTTTTTAACCATGGCAGATATGTTCCTGTACTGTTGCTGTTGTGACTGTGTTATCGGAGGTTTGAGCTTCTTTTCCTATAAAGTTCATGCAGTAAATGTGAGGTGAAAGATGTTTAAATAATGGCCATACTTTGACTAACTTCTAACCATGGGGTTAAAATCCAGCAAACCTAAGCTAAGCTGCCTCCAATGACTCAGCTCAGCTCTTCCTACAGCTGCTTCGCTGTCAAAGCCTCTCAGCCAAAGGTAACCAACTCTGGATTTTGCTTTGAAGCAAATACTGGCATGAATTATTGATTGATCAATCGACTGAGAAAATTAATCAATAATTTATCTTTGCAGTTACAGGCACTTCAGATGTGAGGATATGCTGCTTTACTCTGACAGGCAATTAAAAAAAGTGTAAAAAGGCCATCACTTTGGGCTCTGATAACACGATAGGTAACTATATGAAAAATAATCAACAGGTTAATTGCTAAGGAATTGTAGGAATTTGGATAAAAAGCAAGTCTGAACTGTTCAAGGTGGGTTCGGCCCAATCAAGAGGAGCATGCAGAAAGTATAGATGGACTACATATATTCTGCATATAGGGTATGTGGGATATATGTAGCCTATTCCCACGTCAGGTTCCATTTTTGGGCAACCTGCCGGTGGATTTTCCTCTCGCGAACTGGATGTAATCAGCTCTGATAAAAGTCCAGAAGATAAAGTGTGCTCTTGAAAGGAAACTTGGCTGAGATTCACGGCCCTGTCACAGAGAAATGAGAATCATACAGGCTTCTGTACACTGGAGGCTGCATTTATGAGCCACACACTGTAGGCTGGATTACTGTTCATTCATCACGGCAGGACCTTGTGCGTTTCCCCTCTGACACATGTACAGTGCACTCCCTGACTCACATACACGCGCTTATATATGCTGCTTTTAGAGCCGGTAGAAGGTCGGTCAGCGACAGCCTGTTCTTATTAATGAGCAGAGCTCAAAGTAAACAAGGACATCTATGTAGAACATCTGAGGACAAGGTGAAATCTCAGCTGAAAAAATATTGTATCTTTTAACTTCTCATTTCTGCCCCAGAAGTCACAGCTTGTTGAACCGCAGCATGCCAGGCAAATTATTACTCCGGAATAAACTGGTTTTCTAAATAAATACCCCCAGTGCTTCAGTCTGATTTTGAATTCCCCGGCTGTCGGCTTGTGATGTATTCCTTCCCCACAGTCACAATGCAAATCACATATTTGTTTGACCCCCCTGTCCTCCAGGGCTCCCACAGGCCCGAAAAAAAAACACTGAAAGTCTGACATTTGTCCCTTTGAGGGAAAATAAACAAACCCTTGATGCTTTATTCATTTACTTTATATCTATTCAAAACCTTTTGAAGAACACATGTTGGCTATAATTAGGCTGCAAGTGTGCTGAGACATGATTGGACCCAATGAAATCATTTCATGGACTAATTTGCTTTGCAGCCTACATTGTTATAATAAGAAAAGCTAATATTTTCATAGCAACAGATTGGAAGGAGAAACTCCCATAACTCTTCCTGTAGATATTGATAAAATTGTCGGTGTTCATTATGCAGCCTCTTGACAAATAATGTACTGTAACTGGGTGAATTAATAGTTTCTCCTATAACAGTTTACTCCACAATTGGATTTTAAAAAGAATGAGTTGACATGTTTCTCATCACGAGAAGTAAATCCCAGGAACTGGGCCAAACCAGACATATAAAGTCATCTAAATGTCCCAGATTCCGATGCTTTTCCTTGGCGCTCTGGCAGTGTCGAACTGTTTGACCTGCAGCTCCCTGTCTGTTTCCTCTCTGTTGCTATTCTGATAAACATTAAAGTTGAATAAGAGTTTAGCCCGTGGTTCTGTGAAAAATCTCTCCTTTCTGCTCTATTGACATCATGTGGGAGAGAGGGAATGATGTTTCATGCCAATAGCAGGCAGTGATTTGAGAACGCTCGGGGACCTCGAGGCTGCACCTACAGGAAGTGCGAGTCCAAAGAGCATAGAAACAAAATTGAAATTGAGTGGATTTAGGCTGCCCTCGCAAAAACTGCTCTTGTGGATTGCACCACACACGCACAAGGATTGGAAGAAAAAGCGAGACTCCTCAAGGCGTGTTTAGGAATTGGGAATAATTTGAGTCTGCAGTGAATTTCCTTATGAGGGCAAACAAGTGAGGGAAATGGGGGCTCTCTGCAATTAAGAAAATCACATCAGCTCTATGAATCCTGTGAGGTTCAGAGCAATTAGAGAGGCTGTGAGAGTAGGATTAAGACAATTTAACACAGTTTATGATAACAGTTGTGAGAGTTCATTAGAGTTTATTACACTGCAGAGTGCTGCATGTCATGTTTTTGTAAAAATAGTCTTTTATCGCTGCAAGGATGACCTCTCAATTTTTGCCTGTCAGTGTTTAACATGAGAGAGGATTATGTGAGGACAGAGAGGAATTGGCAAAGCTTGTCGTGAATCTGAAAAGGAAATTGGAAGGGAAACAAGCTGACAAAATATTTGCTTGTACTCTTGAATTAAATCCTGTTTTGAAAAATAAGCATTTTTCAGTATCCCATGACACTTTATTAACAAAATGATTAATTGATTAAAAAAGAAAACAATCAGAAGATTTATCAATAATGATTAGAATCATTAGTCGCAGCCCTCTGGCTGAATGTCCACAGCATTTTTGGGTTTTTTTTTTTGTCTCTGAGTGCCAGTGGTTTTTTTTAGTTGTTCCCACTGAGGTAAGAGCGTATGCAGCCACATGCGACCTGCTAGATTAAAGGCGATGCACTCAGTATCTTTTTTCCAGAGTGCTCCTGCTTCTTTGTTCGGCCGCTCCCAGAGCTTCTACTTGAAAAGGCACTGTTGTCGTCACTGTCGCTGGTGTAATGGTCATCCTGAGCTGGACAATATGTCAGTCAGAAACTGTCACAACAAAATGTTGCTGGTGAGTGTTGTGCTTTGATAGCTGTATGTGTACTAAGCTTGTTGTTAGCTGTGTAGGCAAACCTCTGTAAAGGTAGTGTTGTGTTAGCCCTGATACATTACAAAATTAGACAGTTTTCTCATATGCTCTTGGAAATGCGATCATGCAGAGGTAGGGGGTGAGAAAATATAAAAAACACACTAAAAAAAAACACTTTCATATTGCATTATTATGTGTTGTGATACTGTATTGATTCCCCAAAAACACCACAGATTTTTATTAACTTTTTTTTCCTGAATATGGTTACCTAAACAATCCTGCAGGCACTTTAAACGTAATTGTTTTCACTGATATAGGCAAATATTAATTCCTTTGTTCAGACTGTAAA